>NC_065534.1:38891512-39195454 GCF_932294415.1 Quercus robur | reverse complement strand
AGATAATACCTTTGATGAAATTTTTATGAAGATGAGGAGTGATTAGGATCACTACACCAAAATAAGTCTATTACATCAACTGTTAATACAACAAAATTAGTATAATTATATCTACAAGTTAAAAGTCATTGCAATAATAATTTAAAGGTGGTAAATTATTACATCAATAATAAGTAGTTGCAATAACTTATAATTTTCTGTTACAATAGAGGCTTTAATAAAAAATTGCATTAGGAAAATTTGTTGCAATAACATAAATTAAAGAAATCATTGCAATAACTTGATTCAAATTATTCATGCAACTATTATAATGAAAATTTCAAAGTGGTAGCTTATTGCAATGAAGGCATCTTTGCAATAACCAAATATCAATTATTTTACAATTTATTGTAATGATAAACATGAAACAATTATCTATTATAACAAAGATATCATTGCAATAACTTGACCTAAATTATTTTGTCAATTATTTACAATTTATAACTATAGAATTTGTGAAGTAATAGCCTATTGCAATAAGAGATTCGAAACAATAAATTGTTTATTGCAACAAAAACTATACTTTGCATTAAAGTCATCATTAAAATATCTAAAATTTATTGTAATGAAATTTTTTATTCCATAAACCTATTACTTCAAATTTTATTGCAACACTTTGCATTAACTACTGTAATGTCCCTGATATCATTGCAATGGTTTTTTTTCACTGTAATAAACATTTTTTTATTGTAGTGGATTCATACAAGCTTGGCCTTGCAAAAAAAGAGAGGATATTATAGGAGTACTCTTTGAAGGTGCTGTGAGGGAAAGATTTGTTCATGTTAGATCCTAGCATTAACCTTTTTTTTTTCTTTTTTTCTTTCTATGCATGTGCTTGGAAACCATCCTGAAGTGATTCTAATTATTTGGTAAGATCATTTGAGCCTTTTTGGTGGAAGAGCAGAAGATTGTGAAAAAGGTCTTGAAGAAGGCCAAAGAAAAGCTAGCCTTAAATGGTTAAGATGCTGCATGTGGAGAACCATGGAAAGTAATTTGACATTTTATAATTTAGATCTTTTTTTTTGTTAATGGCTAGTTTGAACCATGATTAGTATTTATTGACATATCCAACATTGTAATATTTTTCTTGTTTTTGTTATTTGTCTTTTGGTAAAATATATTGTTGCTAATGTGATGTCTTTTTAGCTTCTCGATCGCAAGCATATTTTTTTTTTAAGAGTCATGAATTATAAATTATAGAGTTTTTCCCTAAAATTTCCAAATTTCAGCTTTAACCTTAATGATCTTTTTTAGTGGGTTACCAAATAGGGGAATTTTCAGCTTAAAGTTCTTTTTAGCACCAAAATTTTTTTATGGCTCAGTTAAACATAGAGCCAAATAGACTTAGAGATTCACAAAATTGAGGTGGATCTTCAACAAACTAGTTAGAGTTAAGTAGTGTGTCATATACATCTCCTACCATGGGAGAAGGAGTGGTGTAGGGAGCATTTGCATGAGAGAGATAGAGACAAAGAAAGGGAGAAAGAACGTGAACGAAAACAAGAGCATGAAAGGTAACGCATCTTGGAACGATGGGAAAACGAGAGAGAATGAGAGTGCAAACGAGGACTTGAAGCCAAGCGTGATCAAACTCCAGCAAGAGTCTCTTGGGACCGCCGTGGTTCCTCTTTAACGAAGGAGGGGAAATCTTTGCGATGAGATTCCCCATATCATGATGCTTTACATAGGTGGATCTTGATGTTTTATTATGCGTCCTGCTCAAGTTCTAGATATATAGTTGTTTGTGTATCTTGTGTTGGAAAATATGGCTAAATAAACAAGTTTTGATTCAACAAAGTAAAAACCTAAACAATTAGCAGTAACAAAAAATAAATAGAGAAAGTTAGAAGGATCTCACAAACTATAGAATCATGCAAATGGTGTTGTCCTTAAAGATTGATTTGTGCCACCCGAAGTAAAACTCGATGTGAAGGCTCTCTTGGCCGAACAACCTATCAGGATTAGACTATAGTAATTTCTTCAAGTTGGACACACACCCAAACAAGAAAAACAAAGAACAACCATATTTTCCTTTTCCTAAAAATAAAATATAAGAGCTAAAATTTGTGGGAGAAGAAGATGAAGGACCAACGGAAAAAGGAGAGAGTGGTATGGCTGAAATTAAGAAAAAAGAAAGAGCTATTATAGCCTTTTTATAATCCAAAGGATTAGGGACAATATGGTCTCCAACGGGCCTAAATAAATGGTCATTGTGCACTCAACAAATGCCCCTATGTGCTGCTTGGGTAATGCCCAATAGACTGAACAGAAAAAGGGCTAGAACAAATAAAAGGAAAAAGTTAAAGCTCAAGAAAGATAGGAACAAAACCATGCCAAAGTCCAAGACCAAAACCTAGCCCATTATTTTTCAAGTTATCACTCAATGAGGATAATAGCTTATAAACAAATAACTTGATTCATCTCTAATCAATGTGGGACACAATGCTATAGGTTAAGTATTTGAAACACAATCCACTCAAATATCTTACAGCCTTTGTAACTAACTGTATAAGATATTCCTTACAACACTGAGTAGCCACACATTTTTGGTAGACAAGAAGATTATCTTGAAGCAAGAAGTACTGTAAGTCGTCATCCCACCCAAGTTCTTCTCTCTTATGCAAGAAGGATAAATGTTGATCCTCGCAATTTATCAATGCTTACTGCTTCTTCATATAGTGGACAACAAGCTCCATCGATATTAGGGGCAGCTGTACAGAGGAATGCGGAGGATCTCATGTATGCAAAATTCTTCAAATCCTAGTTATGGAGTGAGTTTGCCTCCTGGTAGGGACTATGCCACAAGAAAAAGGCTTCGTGGCACATGTCTTGAATTGGATTATCCCAGTAGTGTGTCATCACACGGTGACCATCCAAGAATTGATGATCTTAAGGATGACAGGGCTGGTTTTCTTAGAGAGTTCGAGTTAAGGGAGGAGAAGCGACAGAGGGAGCATTTGCATGAGAGAGATAGAGGTAGAGAAAAGGAAAAGGAACGAGAATGAGAAAGAGAGCGTGAAAGGGAATGCATCCTGGAACGACGGGAAAACGAGAAAGAATGAGAGTGTAAATGAGGACTTGAAGCCAGGTGTGATTGAACTCCAGCAAGAGTCCTTTGGGACTATTGCAATTCCTCTTTGACGGAGGGGAAATCTTTGCGATGAGATTCCCCACATCATGTGCTTTACATAGGTGGATCTTGATGTTTTATTTTGCATCCTGCTCAAGTTCTGAATATATAGCTATTTGTGTATCTTGCAGCCCTTGTAACTAACTTTGTGTTCTCTTCAGCTTTCAACACTCCTGTTAGGTGTCGCTCTTTAATACTATTACTTCAATGGTTTTACAAAGTTTATCTTATGCTTATCCAAAATATGCTTTTCTACCTTTAATCTTTTTGGTGCAAGTGGCCATTTGTGATTTTAATGGTTTTTGTGAAACAATCTATTTTTTTTTTTTTTTTTGATGGGTAAGAAAAATTTTATTGAAAAAGACTACTTCATGCAAGATGAATGAAGTACCATAAAAATATGTACAAGAAAGAAAAGTAGAAAAACAATCTATTACTTGTTTTTTATAAACTTTTGGTCCAGTTGCTAGCCAAAAAAAAAAAAAAAACAAAACAAAATATTGCATGTCAGAACAAGCATTTGAACTTTCACTAGTTTTGTGATTTCTAATATCCCATATTTCTTCACTTCTTCTCAAAACCAAATGGATGGTTGTTGTATTACTTATTTTTTGAAAGAAGGAAAAGATAAGATGTTTTCTATTATATATATATATATATATATATTTAAACATTGTTGAGTAGAGCATTTTTGAGCATGATTTTATTGAAGAAGAGAAGGCAATTGAGCTGAAAGAGCCATTTGCTGATCTTTTGACTAAAGTGCCTACAAAACCAGAGCATGGAAATATACTGTGGAAGGCAAAGGTAAATCATTTGTAAATTTAAATTTTAAAAGTATACTTGTTGCAATTAAAGACGATGCACTTTACAGTGAACAATTTATTCCATCAATGCTGCTAATGTTCTGCCATCTTTTGGAATCAGTAAAAACTACCCACAGAAGCTTAGAACTGAGTACCTGACATCATAGTTGTCAGTATCGTACGATACACGATACGTATTGTATCATGTGCAAAAAGTTTCATATCGTAAGTGCTTATGAATTGTCCGATATATAAGTGCGTATTGTATGAATCGTATTGTATCGGTGAATTGTACGTATCATACGATACATAGACATATGGGTTTAAAATAAGTTATTTTTGTTAAAATTTGTGGTTTTATTTGATTAAACAAGTTTTTGGGCTTTTTTAACACAAAATTATTGGGAAACTTAATTAAGTCCAATAAAATAGCAAGTCCATGAATTTTTTTTTTCCTCCCTTCTCTTTCTCTTATAAAATTTAGACTATACTCATAACACTCACTTTCATATGTGCAAATTTATTTTCTAGGCTATTAATAATGTATTAAATGAAAATATAATTACTTTTTATTTTGTTATTATTATTATGAGTCTAAAAAGCTAGAATGCCAAGAAAAAATTATTAGAATAAAAAAAAAAATAGTAAATGTTGATAATAATGAAGAAAATGTCTATGAAGAAAAATAATTTTACAAGATACTGAACATGATAATAACATTAACTTAGATGGAGTTGATTAGCCAATAAGACGATGAAAAGATATTATTATTTTGGTTCATATAACATGTATTATCACTTATGAGTTAAATCAATTTAAACGTGCATGGTATAAATATAAATTAATTTGATTTATTTAATTAACTTTGTTAATTTTTATTACATAAGTAATGATTAAATTGATTATTAGTTAAATATATTTTGAATTTATAATAAATATACATTTTATATATGTATATTGTGGGCGGTAAAAGACTAATAGGCCCATTTCAATATCTATACTGGGCCAGGGGCCCAGCCCATGGAAAAACCCCTCCTCAGCCATGGAAAAATCCTCCTCGGATGGATATATCCGAGGGTAAAAGAGGTAACAGACCACTGATGGCGAGACTCCAGATCGTTCTACAGGGCAGGGAAAGCACGAAAGTAGAGAAAGACAACAAATAGAACGGAAGTGTCTAAGGGAAGGCTGCCTTTATTGCATTCAGTGCCTTGTGCCTGACACAGCCATACTTCTCTGTCCTTACAACCACTCTCAACAATTGGAGGTAGGGACTGATGGGACAAGTACCTACCCTAGGGACCCCAGTCAGGAGGAGAAAAACGACTATAAAAAGGGGAGTAAAGAGAAACAAAAGGGGGGGGGGGGGGGAACCCCCAACACACGAGAAGCACCAGGAAAACTCCTCGGATTCTGCCAAGGGCTAATTCTCTCTGTTAAACTTGGCCCATGGGGAATACCTTGATGGTCGTCATTCATATACCAAAGCCCAGCTCTTTGGCCCACTCTCTACAAATTCATTGTATTGGGCTCACTGGTCTAAGGTTTCATGCATCTTGGACCTGGCCTGAAAAAACGTGGCCCTACAATTGGCGCCGTCTATGGGAAGAGCTGGAGCGTTAGCAAGTGCAATGACCAATCACGGCGGGGTCAAGCTCCTGCCACCAGGAGTCCATCAGAAAGACCGTTGTGGCGATGGTACAAGCTACACGAAAGCCTCCCCCTTATCTCCCAAAACACATCGTCGTTGTCGTCACTCAGCCTCCACTCAGGCCCATACTTCAAAGTGTTGATTACGCGGAAAGGGTTGTTAAGTGAAACGTGGTCCTAGGGGCTTCTGACGTCAGACATTTGCCCCAGGCACCTAACAAGGGGCTAACTCTTGCGGGCCTAGTAGTCCAGCCCGTTGAATCCCCTACGGAGAGAGAAGTTGATAGCCTAAGCCTAAGTGCTAGACAGAACCAAGGCCTTGCATGGTCCTCGAACTCAAGCCTATAGGGAAACTAGACACTGAAAACAAAGCCTAAGTGCTAGACAGAACTAAGGCCTTGCATGGTCCTCGGACTCAAGCCTATGGGGAAATTAGACACTGAAAACAAAGCCCAAGTGCTAGATAGAACCAAGGCCTTGCATGGTCCTCAGACTCAAGCCTATAAGGAAACTACACTGAAAACAAAGCCCAAGTGCTGGACAGAACCAAGGCCTTGCATGGTCTCCCAAAACACGAAAGCCTCCCCCTTATCTCCTAAAACACATCGTCGTTGTCGTCACTCAGCCTCCACTCAGGCCCATACTTCGAAGCGTTGATTACGCGGAAAGGGTTGTTAAGTGAAACGTGGTCCTAGGGGCTTCTGACGTCAGACATTTGCCCCGGGCACCTGACAAGGGGCTAACTCTCGCGGGCCTAATAGTTCAGCCCGTTGAATCCCCTACGGAGAGAGAAGTTGATAGCCTAAGCCTAAGTGCTAGATAGAACCAAGGCCTTGCATGGTCCTTGGACTCAAGCCTATAGGGAAACTAGACATACTGAAAACAAAGCCCAAGTGCTAGACAGAACCAAGGCCTTGTATGGTCCTCGGACTCAAGCCTATAGGGAAATTAGACACTGAAAACAAAGCCCAAGTACTAGATAGAACCAAGGCCTTGCATGGTCCTCGGACTCAAGCCTATGTGGAAACTAGACAAACTGAAACAAAGCCCAAGTGCTAGACAGAACCAAGGCCTTGCATGGTCCTCGGACTCAAGCCTATAGGGAAACTAGATACACTGAAAACAAAGCCCAAGTGCTAGACAGAACCAAGGCCTTGTATGGTCCTCGGACTCAAGCCTATATGGAAACTAGACACTGAAAACAAAGCCCAAGTGCTGGACAGAACCAAGGCCTTGCATGGTCCTCGGACTCAAGCCTATGGGGAAACTAGACACACTGAAACAAAGCCCAAGTGCTAGACAGAACCAAGGTCTTGCATGGTCCTTGGACTGAAGCCTGTGGGGAAACTAGACACACTGAAAACAAAGCCTAAGTGCTAGACAGAACCAAGGCCTTGCATGGTCCTTGGACTTAAGCCTATGGGGAAACTACACTGAAAACAAAGCCCAAGTGCTGGACAGAACTAAGGCCTTGCATGGTCCTCGGACTCAAGCCTATGGGGAAACTAGACACACTGAAAGCAAAGCCCAAGTGCTAGACAGAACCAAGGTCTTGCATGGTCCTCAAACTCAAGCCTATGGGGAAACTACACTGAAAACAAAGCCCAAGTGCTGGACAGAACTAAGGCCTTGCATGGTCCTCGGACTCAAGCCTATGGGGAAACTAGACACACTGAAAGCAAAGCCCAAGTGCTAGACAGAACCAAGGCCTTGCATGGTCCTCAGACTTAAGCTTATGGGGAAACTAGACACACTGAAAACAAAGCCCAAGTGCTAGACAGAACCAAGGCCTTACATGGTCCTCGGACTCAAGCCTATGGGGAAACTAGACACACTGAAAACAAAGCCCAAGTGCCGGATAGAACCAAGGCCTTGCATGGTCCTTGGACTCAAGCCTATGGGGAAACTAGACACACTGAAAGCAAAGCCCAAGTGCCAGATAGAACCAAGGTCTTGCATGATCCTCGGACTCAAGCCTATGGGAAAACTAGGCACATTGAAAACAAAGCCTAAGTGCTGGACGGAACCAGGGTATTGCATGGTCCTCGGACTATATACCTAAAACAAGTTAAAGCTATGAACATCGTCGGAAACTAGGGAAAGGACCCTAATGCCCAGCGACCCCTTCGGACAGTTTATTTCAGATTGCACATCCTTAGGCGGTTACTCTGTTTGCAATACGGAACGTGTGGCTATTATCCCGGTTAGTCCTGTATGGTTAACTTATTTAAAATCGGCACTGTTGTGCTCGTCAATTTTGATAAATAACTCTACCGACGAGGTCATCGGTTCTAAATATAGTTCAAAAGAAAAGACACCAGTACATCCATTCACATGATAATTATTTCAGAAGATAATTATTGCAAAGGAGAAAGGATACGTAAAATGCGATAAAATCATCTTTTATTAGATAAAGAGATGGTACAATATACATAAAGGGGCTTAGACAAGCCTGAAATCAGAAGCTAACTGAAAATAAAAATTATAACATAAAAAATACACGGGGACGATAGATCCTTCAATTCTGCTCTAATAACGACTAGGCAAGTCTGGGTGGTAGCAGTGATAGAAGAGAAGAAGAAGCAGAGGCATCTGGGCGGCGCCAGTGATGGAAGAGAAGAAGAAGCGGAGGCACTAGGGTGGCGTCGGTGATGAAAGAGAGGCAGAAGCGGGATGCCAAATCCCTGTACCAGCTTTGACAGCAATTGAGCAAGTATAATATTAGCAACAATCGAGCGGGAACGGATGGTACCGACGATGGGAAATCTCAGTGCTGTCGCACCAAAAATCTAATGCGACATCCACCTACTTCGGATTTTGGTTGAAGGAAGAAGAGGCTCCTTTCTTGCCCTGTCGAGGAGAAGGAAGGCCTTGAGCCTTTGTCTCCCTTGTCCTGACCGGGCCATTCTGAATCTTGGAGATACCCAAGACTTCTGAAGAGGGTTTTATTCCTTCACCCTCATCCTAACCATGATCATTTCACTCCCAAAATCTCAGTCACTCTCGTAGTAGGGACTTTGGGAACGTTTGAGGAGATAGAAATCTAAAAACTCAAGGCTCTGCAAATAAAAATGGACTATCTCCCACTGCATGTCTTATATAGAGGACGAATCTGGAGGCAATCAATTCGCTCCGAAACCCCAGGAAGGAATTACGAATGAGATTAATCTCGTTCAAATTCCAAAGTAGCCTTCAGCCATTGGATTTATGTCACCTCGTGAAAGAGCCCTAATTAAAGCGCGCCTCGTGTACCGAAACGACAGGGATCTGGCTGGGATAGATTAGAAGAATGTCTCATAGCCAGGAATGCGTCTTAAGCAAACGAAGAGACTCTGGCATTAATGGAAGGCAAGGCTTGGGAAATCGTGACAGAGGCCCAATGTCACCAAAACCCTCTTGTCCGTCCGAGGAGTCGAACAGCAGGATTTTGAGGGGCTATTGTGGGGGATAAAAGACTAATAGGCCCATTTCAATATCTATACTAGGCCAGGGGCCCAGCCCATGGAAAAATCCCTCCTCGGCCATGGAAAAATCCTCCTCGGATGGATATATCCAAGGGTAAAAGAGGTAACAGACCACCGGTGGCGAGACTTCAGATCGTTCTACAGGGCAGGGAGAGCACGAAAGTAGAGAAAGACAACGGATAGAATGGAAGCGTCTAAGGGAAGGTTGCCTTTATTGCATTCAGTGCCTTGTGCTTGACACAGCCATATTTCTCTGTCCTTACAACCACTCCCAACAACTGGAGGTAGGGGCTGGTGGGACAAGTACCTACCCACCCTAGGGACCCCAGTCAAGAGGAGAAAAACGACTATAAAAAGGGGAGTAAAGAGAAACAAAAGGGGGGGAGGGGAACCCCCAACACACGAGAAGCACCAGGAAAACTCCTCGGATTCTGCCGAGGGCTAATTCTTTCTGTTAAACTTGGCCCATGGGGAATACCTTGATGGTCGTCATTCACACACCAAAGCCCAGCTCTTTGGCCCACTCTCTACAAATTCATTGTATTGGGCTCACTGGTCTAAGGTTCCATGCATCTTGGACCTGGCCTGAAAAAACGTGGCCCTACATATATGCATAATTATTTTATAATTTTATTAGGTGTTTGTGTATCTTATTATACATGATTTGATATGATACACAATACAGAAAAATCAAAAATCGATTCACGATATGACAACTATGCTTGACTTGTTAAGTTGTTCTAATCATTATTATCGTATGAGGAAGTTGTAATTAAGCCCATAAATTGGTTGTTTTTCATATTCTTGTGCATCGTGGTTTTGTTGCTACTTGCTGGTACACTATGACAAACTTGGCAAGGATGGACTTTTAAGCCATAAGGAGGTCACTAGACTGTTTATTCCAGATTTGTTTGAATGTCTCCCTTCTTTGGATGCATGGAGAGACCAATGGCTTGCTCATAAGAAGGCTGTTGCAGAGAGAGAGCGCCAACTTTCTATTTAGCTCAACGTTGGGCAATCATGTCTATTCTTGCCTAGGTCTTTTGGATTTGTTGCTTTCTTCTTGCTAATATAATGCTGTGTTGTTGTCAGAGGTCTAGTGAGAAGAAAGATGGGCTGAAAGCTAACTCTTGTTGTGCATGGTCTCATTTTATTTGATATATCTTTTCTTCTTATGTTAGTCATCAGTACATTTAGATATGGAAAAGGATTTCTCAAAAGATGTCAAAAGACAAGACAAATTAGAGAAAAAGAAAGAGTTCACATCCTTTGGACAAGCAGAAGATTCTAACAAAAAGGAGAAAAATGGAAATCGCATGAAAGGGATTACTACAGCTGAAGAAAATGGTGATTGGATGAGAAAGATAATGGATAGAAGAATGCAAACTTAGAGATACTTGATCAACAGGATAAATCAGTTGCTCCACTATGGAATTTGTAAGAAAAAAAGGTGGTAAAAAAGGTTCCAACAAGAAAAACTGTTTAGAATGAAGGTGCTGAAGATAAACCAAAGGATAATTCAGATCCAAGCAGTGCTGCAGTTGTGGAAGAAACCAGTGTAGATACAACTATGAAGAAAAAAAAAATTAAAGAGGATAGCTAAAAAAAAGTCTCTGGTTGGGGTTAATTAAAGTACAAACTATACTCAAGTCAAATGTACTAACTCACCTCTTAGTCCACTTGCCCTTCTTTTAGTGCTCTTGTGCACTACTTTCCTCCTAGTACACCACAATCAATAATTATTAAAAAAAAAAAAAAAGAAAAAAAAAGAAAAAGAAAGAAATTGATGAGAAACATTCAAAGTGTTATTGGAACAAAAACAAACCATTTTGGATAGTTTAATTAAATATTAATCAACTAAAGACACAAAACAAAGAAAAATTGAAAATGGAAGAGCAAAAAACAAAGAACAAAAATAAAACATAAAAGGCCAAAACCAAACATACAACCTTCCATTAGAATCACATACATTTATTGAAAAATTAAAAGTATTTTTTTTGAAAGCAAAATAACTCAATAATTATGTTAAAGCTGTACCTCTAGTCTTCATTCACATGTTATGTAAGTTTTATTCATTAAAAAAGAAAAAGAAAAAAGCATAGGAAGGTATTCTACAAATGATATTACTAGTTCAATTGTAAATCTAATACAAGTTGAACCAAAATTGTGAGACCATTAAATTGAACAATGTTTTTGTATTTATAATCCCCAATTACCACACCAAATTTAAAGGAAACATAGCCATGTCTTACATAATCTACAAACTATTACCTTCTTCACATTGTCATACTTAAAAAAAATTAAATTAAATCAATTATGAGATTGAGATTATTAATGATAATAAATTTCTGCAATAAACAAAAACCTCATCACTATTTGAGGACTAAGGACCTAGGGTTTGTGTTTGAGAGAGAGAGAGAGAGATTACCAATTGGAGATGATGACAAACCAGCAAGGTGATGACTTCCTACGATGGTGGCTGCATGAGTGGCTGTGAGGGTCATGAGGGGTGAGGTGAGAGAAGAAAGAGAGACTTATATTTTTTTGATAAAATCAGAGAGAGTGATATTTGGTAAAGTTAGAGGTTGGGAGTATTGAAATTTCGTCAAACTCTACAGTGACGAAAATGTTTCGTCAACTAATGTCATTTTTCGTCACCATAAATTTCTTTTTTGCGCTCAACATTTTAGTCTAGTGCTTGGTTTATTTGGACTTATTGGTGATGAATTTAGCTTTTCATCACCAATGATACTAATCTTTTTAATATATATATATTTGGTGACGGATTTAGTGTTTCGTCGCCTATTGTCCCTATTTAGTGACGAAAATATTCGTCACCCTAGAGCTCCCTTTTTGTGACGAAATATTTCGTTGCCATACTCCCCTGCCACATTTTGCGCTCAAAAATAATATTGGTGCAAGAATTTTTTGAGACATATGGTGACAAAATTTCATTTCATCACTAATTTGATTCCTTTTTCCATGTTAGGTGACGAAATATAAATTTCGTCACTGAATGTTCATATTTGGTGACGAAATAAATTTTCCTCACTGGATTTTGTCACCATAGGCCTTCTTTGTTGTAGTGTTTTTGGAACTAAGAAAGACGCTAATGGGGATAAAATAAAGGTAATTCAGGCAGTGCATGAAACTAAAAACACAGAGTGGCAAGTAGCAGATGCTGAAAATCTGGTTAGTGAGGTCAAAAGATCTGAAAAGAAAATAGTTCCCAAGACCGACTCCAAAACAATTGCCACTAAGAAGCAAGGTGATGGCAATTCAATAAACACTTAGATAAAGGCTGACAAGGATGACTCTAGAAGCAAATCAAATAAAGATTTGAAAGAAAAGAGAGAGCCTGAAGAACCACCTCGACACCCTAGATTGATTCTACAAACCAAATGGGGCAAGGAATCCAAAGTAGGTTTTTGCACCCATCCTACATATATAGCATTGGATTTTACTAATGTGTGCCCTTAAGGCACACAATAATATACCATTTTTGGAAAAAGTTTAATCGGGAATTGAAAAAGTTTTGACAACTTTTTCAATTCCCGATAAATTTTTTCCAAAAACGGATTTGTTAATGTACGCCCTTAGGGCATACATTAATCGGACCCTATAGCATTATATACTTTTACTAAAGAATAGAATTCAAACTTTAAAAAATAAAAATAATTGAAACTTCTCTACCTGTATCAAGCCAAATTTCCAGCTTGTACTGTGCTTTAGGTCCCATTGCGGTCATTGTGTCATTTGTTAAAGGCTCAAAGGTTTTTTTTTTTTTTTTTTTTGGTGTTAAGGAAAGGCTCAAAGTTAGTATTTGCTTTGGTATTTTTCAACGGTACCCATCTTTGTTGCTTTATTTATTTATTTATTATATATGCAAATCAAAAATCACTCCCACACATTAGCTTCCTTAAAACCTAAGTTCTTTTCAATCACCAGCAGACTACTCCATGGAGTGACAGCTTTTTTTCTGTTTGTTTCTTTCACCCTTTGTGATTTTATTCAGTTTTTCCTTTTAATTTTCAAACTTTATCTTCCACCATAGTTACTGGAGATCTTTCATTATTATTTAAATGTTTATCTTGGCTAGACTTTCTACATGGCTTGATGGCACTAAAGGAACTGAAGGTGTCAATTTTTTTTTTTTTTTTGAAGAAGAGTGACACTATGACAGGAAGAGAGAGACATAGGATCCGTTTGGGAATAATTTATTTAACTAAAGTTGAAAACTTTTTTGCTAAAAAGTGTAGAAAAAAAGTTTAAAAAAATAAGCTGAATAGTACAATGAGACATATGAATAGTATCAAAAAATGTAGTGGAACACATGAATGGTAGTAAAAATAAGCTAAAATTGCAAATAAGCTGAAAAATTCAGCCCATCCCAAACAAAACGCATAGAGTTAATTAATTAATTTGCCACAACATTAATGCTATGAAGGCACTATTTCTAGGTTGATGACATCACGTGCACGTGTGTCTAATGTTCCGTTTGTTTTGAAGTAAAATATTATTTAAAATTTTTTTCTCATTTTCAAGTGTTGGTTTGCAGGTAAAATATAGTCAAACTTGTAAAATATTTTTCTTTGCCCGTAAAATCATTTATAAAAAGTTGTAAAATGTTTACCTTTGAAAATTTGGTAAAACATTTTTCAAAAGCACACAGTGGCTTCCCCTCTCCCATCTAGTTGCAAGGTTATCGATCTAGTGGCCGAAGACATCACTCTAGTGATTTGGTTGTCGGAGACTTCATTCTGGCGATTGGTGCCAATGGTTTAGTGTTTAAAGACTCAACTTTGGCGACTAGTGCTAATAGTCTAGTGGTAGGAGACTGTTAGGAAATCCTATAGGTATATAGATAATAATTGTTGTAATGTTACATTTAGTTAGTTAGTTGGTTAGTTAGTTACAATTCCAAGTATGTGAATCACATTTAATGCATGTTGGAATTATTTATGTGCATGAAGAGGAATAATAGGACCATTAGGATAAGACCACGTGGGCCAATAGAATAGTTTTATGATTCTATAAATACCTACTTGTAAGTTGTAATCACATTTTCATCATTGAAGAATAAACCAATTGCTTAATGCATTAGTGCATCTCTTTCTTTCTCTATGGAAAGTGACTACCTTGAATTAAGTTAATTTTCCCACCATTCCCATACACTCTCCTACAATTCCTATCAATTCCCGTTAGGAACCACTAGGTTCCTAATAGAGACATCTCATCAGTAATCGGTGTTGGTGGTTTCAATGGCTAGACACACCATTGGCGACCTGAGTTAGCGGTTCGATGGCCAGAGACACTGTATCGCAACTGGTGTCAGAGGTTCGGTAACCAAAATCATCGTTTTGTTGAATGGTGTTGTCGGTCTAATCACTAAAGATATCACTCTAATGGTAATCGTCAGCAGTCTAGTTGTCAAAGCCACCACTCTGACGCCAGTTCCAGCATTCTGGTCACTGAAGCCACTTCTGGCTACCGATACCAACGGTCCGATCATCAAACCTCTGGCACCAACAGCTTTGGTGCTAAGCCATCAGTTTTAGTGGTTTGTTTGAGAAATTTTACTTGTCATACCAAACATCTAAAAATGTTTTACATGTAAAATTTTATGTTTGAAAATATTTTACTTCAAAACAAACGGTGCATAAGTAAAACATCGTTTTACTATCAATTCCTATAATATCTCGTTAGGAACCACTACGTTCCTAACAGAGACATCTCATTAGTAATCGGTGTTGGTGGTTTCAATGGTTAGACACACCACTGGCAACCAGAGTTAGCAGTTCGGTGGTCAGAGACACTGTATCACAACTGATGTCGGAGGTTCGGTAACCGAAAACATCGTTTTATTGACTGGTGTTGGCGATCTGATCACCGAAGATATCGCTCTAATGGTAATTGTCGGCAGTCCAGTTGTCGGAGCCACCACTCTGACTGCCAGTTCCAGCATTCCGGTCACCGAAGCCACTTCTAGCTACTGGTATTAACAGTTCGGTCATCAAACCTCCAGCACTAATGGCTTTGATGCTGAGCAATCGGTTTTAGTGGTTTGCTTGAGAAATTTTACTTGTTATACCAAACATTTGAAAATGTTTTACATGTAAAATTTTACTTTTGAAAATATTTTACTTCAAAACAAACGGAGTATAAATATTTGTGGTTAAAGGAAATTTTGTTATAATGTGGGGAGTGATGAAACATCAACATATGGGATGACCCTGAATTCTTGAATTAGAAGATTTAAGACCTTGACCAAAAGAAAAATATTCAACAAATTTTACACGACAACTGGAGTAAAATTTGTTGAAGATTTTTCTTTTGAAATTCTGTGGTTTATCCAAACAAAAAAAAAAAACAAAAAAACAAATTTTGCTCTAGTGGGTGACTGAAGTAGTTTATATCTATGGTCTATTCCAAGACAAGGTTGATCAAATATACTAAGCAGTAAGTACAAATTGTTCTTTATCTGTCAAAAAAGCATATCATCTTGATCAACAAATGGGATTTACCACCAAAACCCTCTTCGACAGAAGGACTTCACTTAACTTTGGAACGTTAAAATCCATGAAAGCCTAAAGCTATTTGTGGAAGCTAACTTGGGACGTACTGCCAGCAAAGACGGGCTACTACAGAGATATAGGTACAAAAGCAATGATGCTTGCTTTGTCAATGCCAAGCCAAAACTAACCCTTTATCACCACAACTTTGCACGTTGCCCTGTTATAGAAATTGTGTGGGCAAACTCTAGACGGCCTTTAAGAATAAATAGATGTTGGGATGACTTGTGAAATGGCTAAAACAGAGAAAATAAGTCCAAACACCCCCTCAAGTTCAATAAGTGTTATGAAATTGGGAGAAAAGCCCAAAATTCTAATACCCAAGGAGTGGAGGCTAGTGGGGCATCACAAGCAGAGGCAGGGCTCGGGGGCAGGATAGCCATGGCCCCCTTAGCATTTTAATTTTTCCTTTAGAACCTAGAATTTTTTTTTTTTTAATTATAAAAAATATATATTCACTCTCCCCCTTGAAATTTTAGAATTTGCATTCAAAATTTAAAATTGGCCGCTGAAAATTTTAAAGCTAATCCAGCAAAAGTAAAACACAACAAAATTAAATTGGTATAAAAATAAAAAAATAAAAAATAAAAAAAAAACTCAAAGAAATAACCCAATAAAAATAAATAATATTCCACATGTTCAACAAGCAAAAACTTTCATAAAAAATTAATCCAAATATTCAAACGGGCATTAATGAACATAAATTAAGAACAATTGTTCAATGACCACAACTCGTCTAGTCACTGACAACAAATAACGAAACTTCTTAATGGTTATTGCCTTGTAAAAAGTCATTAACAAATGCATCCAAGTAAGAATGAGATGATCCACCTTCAGTAATCGCTTGATGACAAATGTCTTTTAGTTCTCCTGCTCTTTTCCTAGCCTTTTTTACTTCAAAGCTTTCAAGATCCATAAATCTTTTTACGAGTTGTAATATATCTTCTTTTGCCACCAAAATTTCATTTCCCAATTCTGACCTCTTCACCCTCCACCCAATCTTCCAATCTTCCACAATTTGCCTACTATTAGGAACTTGATCCAAAAATAAGGGGAAAGTAAGCATAGGAATGCCTGCATAAACAGCTTCTTGAGTGGAATTCCAACCACAATGGGACCAAAACCCCCCTAGAGAAGGATGGCACAAGACTTTCAATTGGTCACACCAAGGCAATACCAAGCCTTTATCACCACAACTTTCTTTTAGCCAAGAAGCTTCTCCACGAGCCACCCACAAGAACCGAACACCACTAATACGAAGTGCAGTTGCAAACTCATCCATTTGGGTGTTCGAGACCACAAAAAAACTTCCCAATGAAATATACAAGACAGAGCCTGCAGACTGAAGATCCAACCATTTTAAATAGTCAGGTCTGTTGTCACCAGTTGTAGTTGTAGAGGAACTATGTTCAACTTCAAATTCCAAGTAACGTATGGCAGGGCCAATAGGGTACACAGGGAAAGGGAATATTGCTTTCAAAGAGTCGAAGGCATGAGGTTCAAGCTCATAAACAGAATTAATTAGAAGATATTGTGCTTTGGACCCCTTTGAAATGCATTCCAGGACCATTTCCATTCCCCGTGGGTCATTTTCATGAAACACAGTTCGTAGGTCTTCTACATGTGTTGAAGGAATTCCTGGTATGTCGCCCACATGCTCGTCTCCGTGATCTATCACACCAAATTAAGCAAATATGCACCAATCGCAATTCAATTGTTTGCATTTCATATATAGGTTAGCTTAGTGAAAAAACAAAGAGTGGTTAGTTAGGAAAGCATGAAATTAGATTGAGAGTTGCTCCCATGAATATATATATATATATATATATATATATATATATTTACTATATTCAAATTTACCAATGTTTGAAGTGTTGGTGAAAACAATTTGACAACTCAATAGAGGGTTCCAACAAGCTTATATACTATTAGTCCAGTAGGGAACCGTGATTCATGATAGTTATACATTCATGGCTTTATTTTACCAACAAATGAAATTCCAAGGATACAAATTTTTAGTACTTCTATTTTCACATTGTTTTTTATATATATATACTCTTACATGCATATATTTTCTTACTTTAACATGCATATATAGAACCGCATTCAACCCACCTTCAATTATTGGGGCATTTGTTACTAAATTAAATTGTGAGAGAATTCTATAGCACACAACACAGATGAATTAAAATTGTGGTTGATATGTATAGACATAGAGTTTATTTTGTTTTGCTTATTTTATTTTATTTTATTTTTTCCTCGTACTATTACCATCGATATTTGTTACATGTAGCAGACCATGAGGCTATCAAATTATGTGTCTGGGAACAAATTTGACACTCCAGAAAAAATAACACAAAAGGAGAAGAAGAAAAAGATAGACAAGATCTAATGTCCTTCTAACATTAGCAATAATTCAATCAGGCTGTGTAGATCTGTTCTACAGTTGAGCATCAGTATCTGGAGACTGGAGTTGTAAAACTCCAGATATGTTAAAATCTAGCATCAAACCCCATAAAAGATGCATTACCCAGACTTGCAATTCTAAAAAAATTTACGAATTTGCTACAGTACCATCCTAAATTTATGATGGTACTGTAGCAATGTTTTAAACCTAAATAATATATTTAATTTCCTAAAATATATGCATTTTTCTCTCTCTTCAATCTCTCATCTCTCTCTCTTCCTTCAAAGCCACCATGGCTGGACCACCATCACCAAGCCAAGCCGAACTCGTTGCTCTATCTCTGTCGCCACCACCACTCACGATGGTGGCTTACTTGTTCTCTCCAACCCCTAAACTCTCTCTCCTCTCTTCAAAGCCACCATGGCCGGACCCACCATCACCAAGCCAGGCCGGACTCATTGCTTTCTCTGTCGCCACCACCACTCACGGTGGTGGCTTGCTTGTCTTCTCCAACCCCTAAACTGTCTCTCTTCTCTTCAAAGCCACCATGGCTAGACCCACCATCAATAAGCTACCATGGTTGGACTTGTTGCTCTCTCCTCCAACCAATCACTCGTGTGGCCATGGATAGCTCCATTTTCATATTTAGATTTGGTGGGTTTGTGTTGGTTTTATGGATTTATGGTTTGATTTGTGTTTATGTGTTTGGTTTGATCTTATTTCTATTGATACGAGTTTATGGGTTTGATCTGATTTATATTGATGTGGGTGGCCGATTTCTGTTGATGTGGGTTGCTGGTGGTGTTATGGGTGGTGTAGCAGTGGTGGGGTTGTGGGTTTGGCTGAGGTGATGCTGCGAAAGTGATTTAAAAGTTTTGGGTTTGGGTGGTGCATGGTTATGTAGTTGATGATGGTGGTGCAACAGTGGTGTTGTTGATGATGGTGGTGGCATGATGTGTTGTTGATGATGGTGGTGGGTTGTGTTGTTGATAATGGTGGTGGTAGGTTGTGTTGTCAGCAATGGTGGGGTGGTTGGGTTTGGACGGTGGTTGTGTTGGGCTTTGGGTTTGTTGACGGTGGAGAGAGAGAGAGAGAAATTAACGAGTGAGAGAAATGGTTTTGGAATATATATTTTATTGCGTAAATATATTAATTTAATGTGTTATATTGAAAAACAAAAGTAGAGATATTAGATATATTGTCAAATGAAATTGTATAATAAATAAAGGAACTTCTGATACGATATATTTTTTCGTAATTTATAATTTAATAGAGTTCACATTACATTCTTTTTGAAGTAGTCATAAGTTATCCATACGATATCATTATTATACATGAGTACTAAATGAATATTCTTAAGGATCAAAATTGGATCTTTGATGCAATCATTGTTTATCACTATAAAGTAGGTCAAATATTCCATCAATTACAGTAGTTGCCGCAACCTCTATCATAAATTGTTGAAGTTATCAACTATATGCAGTGAATTATTACTTTTATATGAATTTATATTTTTCCTTTTTTCACTATTTACGATCTATTATATATTTATATTGCCGGATGCTAAAAAATAAAAAAGCGATGAAATCTTTGGAGTAATAAAAGTGGAAAGACCCATTTAATGCTGTTACTTATTTCAAGAAAACTGATCATAACATGGTTACTAGTGTGTTTTTAACCATTGGATGTAATAAAAATTAATGCCTAAAAAATGTGCAATTTTGCAAAGTTAAATGTAACTTGGAACTCCCACACACACACGTGTGTATATATATATATATATATAATTATAAGTATTTATTTATTTTTGAAGCCATGATATGGCTTTTCTCCCAAAACAAGTTCAATAATATGTAGTCAATAATTGAAGGAAAACAAATTTATTACTAGTAGTAGCAGTGTGCTAACCTATAAAGTGAAGCGGCAAATGTTCAGGTTGAGCTTGTGTGAAAACATGATAATGATGAAGCGCTGAGAAAAAAGATGCAGACATGGTCCAAAGCGAGGCCAGTGGAATATTCCTTAGAGTTCTGAAGCCGAATGGCCACTGCAGCTCAAAGTCAGCTATGATTCTATCCACCGGCGGCTGAAGCTGATCGAGGAGCTGCTCAAAGGGAGCTTCCATCTTGGTCTTGATCACTTCGTAGAAGCCACAAAAGTCAACGGCTTTTGCACGCTCGATGACTGTAGGGATAGAGGCGAAGCGGATCTTATCTGGTTTGGGCTCGGAGCCGATGCAGTGTAGCCACTCTTCAGTGACAACGAAGGTGATGAGAAGGTTGTGTTTTCTTGAAGATAATAACTTGCACAAGCTCATCATGGCGTTGATGTGGCCTTGTAATGGGAAAGGCATCGCCACCACGTGGTGTACGGAGGTTGGTTCAGCACCGGTGGGATCCATACTGAATGGATGTATTTTTGATGAATCTGGTTTAATCTTTCACTTGAGATTGAAGAAGAAGAAGTCAAGGAGTTGACATGATGCTGGTATTAACTTCATTTATATTTACAGCAGCCTATATGACAAAATTCATTTTTAGAAAGGTATATGACGAAATTCTCGTTGAACATGTATGAGTCTGTGACGTATTGACATTAAATAATACTTTATACTTATATATTATTTCTATAACTTTTTCTCCTCTACTCCTCTACTACTATGTTAAAATATTTAATTTCTAGTGAAAAAAGAGGAGAATAGAAAATAGTGGGAGAATGAAAAAGTAAGATAATAAAAAAAGAGATGTTACGTCTACAATATTTTTACAACAAATCACAGGTAGTTAGTTGTTATTGGTTCAAATTTGAAACTAACATTAAGATTACTTTTTTGCCCCAACAATAACAACCAGTAATAACCTGCCACCTAGAATTTGTTGTAAAAATGTTGTAGACATATAATTTCTCTAATAGAAAAGATTTTATTTTTTCTCCTATTTGTTTTGTTGGGAATGAAAAAATGGAGGGATGGAAAAAATAGGTTTGAATAAATTTATTCATATACCATTGTTAAAAAAATGTGCCCAATTAAAATAAAAAAGTGACAAATAACCACAAAAAAGAACAATCACTCAAATTTATTATAAAAAAAAAAAATCATATCCCCAAAAAAAAAAAGAAAAAAGGTCTAGTTAAAAAAAAAAACACCTATCATGCTCGGGCCCTAAAAAATCAAAAGAAAAAAAAAAACGAAAAAAAGAAAAGAAAAGGCTGCCAAAGAAAAAAAAAAAAAAAAAGAGGCACGCCCAGGCCTAAAATGTAAAAAAATAAAAAAGACAATGTTGCTGCCCAGAAGAAGAAAAAAGACAGGCTTGAAAAAAAAGAAAAAAAGGAAAAAAAAAAAAGCCAAAGGCAACGTTACTGAGAAGAAGAAAAAAATAAAGACAACTTGAAGAAGCCCATGTGCACATACACATGGGCATTTTTGTTAATTAAGAAAAAATTCATTCTTACTCAGTTTTCTCTCTATTTTGGAGAGAAAACATTTTTGTGAGCTCAGGAAAAAAATATCTGGCCCTACTATTTGTTTTCATTTCTTCCCAAAACACACTCCAAAAAAGTTTTATCTCCTATTCTCTCCAAATTTTTCCATTTATCCTATTTCACCTCCAAACAAAATAACAAATACACCCTTACACTGTGTTTGGTTGGGGTGAAAATAGGGAGGATGGAAAACAGATGAAGGAAAATAGGGTGGAAAACAATGTTTTCTACTGTTATGGCAAAAGAAGGAAAATGCTGAGAATGGAAAACCCCAGAGAAAATTTTCTCTTTTGGGCCCACAATTTTCATCCTCCCAAATCGGGAGGAAAATTGTTGAGAGAAAAGTGCTCTTACAACACTTTTACAGAAATTCCCTCATAGCTACAAACACAACAATCTTTCTCTCAAACATCTCTAAACTCAAGCATAATCAAGCATAATTAGATTATCAGATTACAAACTCAAAATAACAATTTTAAAATTAATTAAATCATAACAATAAAAGTAAAAATAATAAAATAATAATAATAAAATAAAAAAAGACAAAAGACAGAAGATAAAAGTCATCTGACCCATCTGGACTGTGTTGGGGGATGAAAATGAGCGACGGCTCTGGCTGGGCCAATTGCTTTGGGACGAAGATGACCCATCTGGACTGCGTTGGGGACAACTCTTCTGGAATCAAGTAAAAAAAAAAAAAAAAAACAAAGAGAGAATGAGAGTGCTGGAACTTTCTTGAGACTTGAATGAGGGAGAAAAAGAAAAAGAAGGGGGTGGGGATAGAGATAGGAACGTGTGTGGAGGAGATAGCGTTGAAAAAAAAAAATCCTATTTGAGAAATGTTACTACAATATTTTTACAATAAATTTTAAGTAATAAATTGTTATTAGTTAATATTGGTGAGTAAAAAAATAATTTTAGTAGTGTGTTCAAATTAAAACTAGTAACAACTTTCTACATAAATTTTGTTGTGAAAGTATTGCGAAAAATGTTGTGGACATAACACTTCTCATTAAAAATATAATTGATGGTAAATTTTATATTATTTAATGAGTACAAATAAATCTATTTCTTACCTATTATGTAACAAGGGTATAATAGTCAATTTATATAAACTACATTTTCTATCCTCTCCTTTTTCTTTCTAACCAAACAAAAGAGTTTTCCACCCTCTCATTTTTCCACCCCTCCAACCAAACACACATGAGGAAAAACCAATCTTTTATATCCTCTCACTTTTCCACCCTCTCATTAATTTTCCATCCTCCCACTTTTCCACTCCTCCATCCAAACAGACCCTTAGGTTTCTCATATAAAAAATAAAAAAAAAACAAAAAAAAAACCCTTAGTATTCTCAAAAAAAAAAAAAAGTATATAGTAATAGAATTGAAAAAATGAGTTACATGTTTGAATTCTCTAAAGCATTCTTAATAGTTAGCTAACATTATTTCAAAAAAAATAAATAAGTGAGGATATAAAAGTCATTTAAAAATTCTGTGTAAAATTAAAATACAAAATTGGCCTCATTTTCCTAATATTTACCTTACCTTGTAAACACAAACTTCCCACCACTGAAACACGTGTTCTTCCATTTGAATTCAAATTTCTTGTTTTTCTTCTTTTTCTTTTTCTTGTTTTTTTTTTTTTTTTTTTTTTTTTCAACTTCAATTCAAGCTTTAATTGCTTTTAACTTCTTATTCTTATCTTACCTTCTTCTCTTTTTTTCCCCATTTAAATAAAACTTTAAAAATGCTTATGATTCTTTCTTATTACTTATAAAAATAAAAATAAAAACAAAAAGAATTCTCTCTTATTCAAACTTCCTCTACTTCCCCATGTTCCACTTTTCATCAATCCATTAAACTTTTCTATCAAAATTTTTCTAGTACTTTGTTTGGACCAAAAACTCTCTATAAAGACAATAACATCCTTTCACATTGTTGTTTGAATATATATATATATATATATATATATATATATATGTTTCAACTGAAAGAACTATAAAGTGACCTTGATAGACCTAAGACCGGTGCTAATTTAGGATTTACCAAACGAAAGCATTGAAAAGCTTTTAAGCACACGCATATTGCGTATGATGAGGCCTATATGACAAAATTCTCCTTGCACATGTATGACATTAATTTATATATATTATTTAGTTTTAGAATAAAATTGAAGTAAACTTTTGGCAAAAATGCACATGAAGAAATTAATTTATATACTAACCTATTTGCACGCACTATGTACATGCTTAGAGGTTTTTTTTTTTTGGTTTAACGTTAAAACTTTCCCGTCATCCCAATTTGAAGCTTATGCATTTATCCAATGATATTTGTATATTTTTCCAGTCACCAATATAGCTAGGGATGTAACGATACCTAGCACCAAAAAAATGAAAAACGAAACAGTATTGAAATCATTAGTTTGTGTGTATGTGTGCGGTGCTAGGAATCATCACACTCTTAGTTATATTAGTGATTAGGAAATGCATAAATACCATGGGACAAACATATAAATGTCGAATTTGGATAAATGGAAAGTTTTGACATTAAACCAAAAAAAGAAAAGTCTCTCAGCACGCACTATTTTATCATCCATTTTCTACATTGATTCTAATTTTTTTTTTTGGTAACATAAAAAAATGGTTAGGAGGAGGTGACTAGTGTAGCTTGTTGGTGTCGGTGCGTGTGTCGAAAACACTTTGCCTTATGTTGTTTGTCCCAAATTAGTTAGAGATGAACCATCTTATGTGTTTATAAGCCATTGTTCTACTTAAGTGATAACTTAAAATAATGAGCTAGGTGTTGGACTTAGGCTTTATATTTTTCCCTTTCTTTCTTTCTAGCACAATCTTGGATCTGCCCATTAGGTATTTAATGAGCTGCATGTTGGATATGCACAATGACCATTGGAGGTCTAGTCCATTAGATAGCCCACCAGTCCTTTTATTTTGCGTCTCAACTCCTTTGTTCTTTTCTTTTCTCCCACTGAAATTTCAACTTCTATTTTGGTTTAAGGAAAAAGAAATAAGGTTCTTCTTTGTTCTTCTTGATTATGTGTGCGTCCAAACTTGACAAAATTGCTATAGTCTAATTCTGGGGGGTTGTTTAATTAAGAGAATCATTTGCATCGAGTTCTATTCCATGTGGTATGAATCAACCTTTAAGGATAATGCTATTTACGTGATTCTATATTATTTAACAATTTTTAAACCTTATTAGCCCATTTATTTTAATCCTATGCAACAAGTTATATTTTAAGACATAGACTCAACCAATCACCAAAATTCATTTTAATTAATTTTTATTAATCCTGTGTGATTAGCTTCACCCAATCAAATGCATGCTAATTGTTAAGACTTGATCTTGTGATATCTTTCAATATGACCGTTTGATTGAGTTGAATGTATCGTTGTCATCATTGAAACCTTAAGATCATTTTTATGGGATGTGATTAATAAAGTAGTGACTAAATTACAATCATGCTTTTGAATATGTCAAATAATTATTTTCCATCTTCTAAGATTAAATTATGGGTGAGAAATGGGGTGTCTAATATATATATATATATATATATATACTAGTCTCATCACACGCGCTTCGCGCGTGCAATGAGACTTTTTTTTTTTGTTTAGTGTCATAATTTTTGGTATATGCATTGCTATTGAAGTTTCAAGAATAATTGGAAATATAAAAAATATAAATAAAAACTACATTAAATCATGGTTCAAATTTTTAATCAAATCAAAATTTAATATATAAGAAAACGTTTAATGTCTTTAATTAGTTTCAAAATTAATTTGCTAGTTCTATAAAACTAAAAAAATACATAGAATAAGGCATAAAAGTATTTATATCAAGGCATAAATTTTTCAATTTCCCCATTCTTGCAACCTTAACACATAATAAGGCAGCACATAAACCTTTTGTGCGCGCCAAGGATGAAGCCTATGTGCCAAACCTCACTTAGGCTCACAACTTATTTATGAAGTGGGCTTAGGATTTCCTACTTTGGGTTATTCACAAAGACCCAGCTTAAATGTCTCTCCCTCTAAACTGTTTTACTCTCTCTATCCTACAACTATACTAGCTTAACGTTTTCCCTTTTTCTATATTCTCATTACTCTCGTGGCTAGTGGTATAGGAGGTCCAATGTTATTATTGCTAAGTGGGTGTTTAGCTGGGAGTGGGGTGTGGTGAAAGTGGCATTAGAACTGGTTCCTTACTTCAGAAGATATTCCCGGCAGTGTTAATTCCTAAGGCAATACCGGGCATCTATGAGTCCACCTTCCCGGGAGATTTGTCCTTCTCGGTTGAGCTAGAGTTGACCGACAGGAAATTACACTTGCAGCTCATGTCATGATGGTATCATTGCAGTTTTTGAGTTTTAGAAGGGTATCAAGGTTAATTGGGGCTAAGGGTGCGAGCCTAATAGAACACACAAGTGCACTCAAGATCCTGAGGTCCAAGGCTCAATGCCCAACAAGATTAAAGCCTCGTATACATGGCACCAATACATCGGATCATACGAACATAGGAGTCCTGGGGGGAACCGTGCCCCATACACCTTTATTAAAACTATTGATGGTATCTATCTTTCATCTCCAACAAAAAATAAATAAATAAATAAATAAATATTGATGGTAAAAAGATACCTAAATTTAAAGAAAATTGAAAGACATAGAATATAAGTTGGACATTGAAAAACATACACTTTTCATTTAATTTCAATTAGATAAAGGGAGTAATCAAATCAATGTACAAACTCGATTCCTCAATTTTAGCAATCCTAACAACCAAAACTGATGGTAATGAAAGATTTGCAAGATTAGTTAAAATGAATGGTTAGAAAAAATAAAATATTCTTTAGATGCTCATAAAGTTGATGAATTATATGAAGGGGCCTTTAAAAAAATACACATAATTAAAAAAATTTGTTCTTCTAAAAAAAAAAAAAAATTGTTAACAAAATAGTTGGCGATAGAGGAACTTTTCAAGCCAAGTCGTGCTGCAACTTTTAAAGTGTGGGGGCCAGTTAGCCAGAAGGTACTATTAAAACTGTACGAATTGGGCCTATGGCCCAATTCGAGGATATTTACTAGTCCGAAGATGATCAAATATGGTTATTATGGGAATGGTAGAAGAAGAAGAAATAAGGATTGTATATGATAGTTCAAAATATGCCCGAGGAGAAAAGTCATATTGGAAATGGAGATCCGAGGTCAATAGGAATGTCCTATCATCCTGAACATCCTTCAAGGTTGCATCATGGTTAGAAGTCAGACATTGGACAAGAGAGGAGTAGAGGGAGGCAACAAATATCTATAAAAGCTGCTACCTCCACATTAAATGCATCCTAGCTAACTCTCTGGCCGTATTAATATGAAGGTGAAACCTGAACAGTGGTGAAGCAGCCTTATAGCTGCTAGTTGAAGGTTCTGGGAAGTGTTGGATGGGACAAGAAGGAGTTCTTAGAACCTAACCTACACATGTGTGGTGGGGATGATACCAAAATTACAGTATATAGCATGGAAAGGTGGCCTAAAGAAAAGGAGATCGGAAAACCAAGAAATCTTTGTAATAATCCTTTGAACTCTTGTAACCTTGATCATCAACTTGACATTATAACATAGCCCTTTGGACTGTGCCGATGACAAATTTTCTTACCTTACTTGTGTTTGATTCTCTTAAATAAACAACTGTTATTGTCTTTTTTACCGAATAGAACTAGTTCTTTCACCCACGCTCTACAAATTCATTATTTAGGCTCGTTGGGCTAAAACTCAATCTTATATTGGGTCCAATCCAAATTCAGTCCTTACATAAAGATTGCTTCTTTTTCTATCTTGTGTGTGTTCTAATTACTAGAGAATTTTATCTTTTATAGTAGTAAATGGTGGCTTGGCTTTTGATATATAACTGGTTTGTGTTGAATACATGGGTGAGTTAGTGGGAGAGTAGTCCAATTTTGTAGGCATGTATTTTACTGGGTTCCAATTTTGTCTCTACTTAGATAAATGAAAAAGAACAGTGGATAATTGGATATTATTTTACCTACATGGGATAATCTCATTAAAAATAAAAATAAAAATAAAAAAAATACATGGAATGATGGGATAAGAATAAGGGATTTAAAAAAAAAAAAAAAAAAAAAAAAAAAAAAAAAAAACTCTAAGTCATTCTTAAAATCTAAGTTAACGTGGTTTTTTATTCCAAAAAAAAAAAAATTAACATGGTTTTTTTCTTAAGAAGATGAGAAAAATAAAATGTGAGATTAGAATTTAGAAGAAAGGAAACCGAAAAAAAGAAAAAGAGAGAAACTTTTAAGTCGTGATAAAGGGGAAAAAAAGGAGAAGGAAAAAAAAACATTGGGTTTAGTGGTCCTATTTTGTAGCAAAAAAAAAAAATTGTGCTTTTATTTTATATATATTTAGAATCTAATTTATACATGTATAAAGCAATTTAAAAATTAATAGGAAAGTAACCTTGTGGGTGCAACACGCATGGTTTGGGGGACTACGTAGCGCCCTTATATGGAAGCACTGATCTTACTACCAAAGTATGGGTTTGGAGTTTAGGTTCGATTTTGGAAAGGTATTAGACATTTAAACCGCCTGACTCGTGGGTCGGCTTCCACTCATTATATCTTACGTCTTAATCTTATTAAAAGCACATTCAACATTGCATCTTAAACACACACACTAGCATACATCTAAGCATACAATATGACATTTCATCCCAAACCCTAACATACATCTATCATGGAAAACATATGAAACCTAGCACACATCTACCATACATATCTATATGTTTTTAGACCCCTTAAACACAAACAGATTAACCTTGTTATTTAGCCAAGTGATTAACTTAGGTAAATTATGCAGATTTAGGTTAACACAGATAAATCATATCATTGAAACAGTGTAGAAAATAAATAACACAACGATATGATAACCTAGGAAAACCAAACCGGTAAAAAAAACTGGGGAGGATTTAATCTAGCTATTCTCAAGGTAAAATGGATCCACTATGAAAGAATTGAAGTTTACACAATAGCGACTTAGACCACTAACATCTTATTGCTTTCTCGAGTAGGAAACTTACTACCACGACCACATGACAGCTCTGAGTCCACGGACTACTTCTTTCTTGGATTCACAGCAACCACAAATACTCCCACTTGTGTTTTCTTTGAGCTCTTTCTGCAGCAACTGAAATGATCACCAAGCTCTCGACATCAATTTTGAGATTGGAAACCCTAAGTATGTATGAAGGCAAACACCTCTAGATCTCTTAAGAGATTCATACACACAGCATAAACAACAACATAAAAACGTGGTTAGGGTTTTTCATTTTATACTTAAGGCAAAACATAAAACCCTACACATCAAACAGGATTGGGCTAAGTTAGAAAATTCTGCAGAAAAACAATCTGCACGAGCTTCAATCTATCGAGCCATGCAGATTTACATAACAAATCCTGCAGTACACTTGATTCCAACTTTACACATAAGCATACTTTGAGCAAGTCTAAATCAAGACTAAACGTTTTAATCATAGTTTGCCAACATTACAAAATGAAGTTCTAATACATTTAAACCTAAAGTCTTAGAACCCAACAATATCAACCATCACAAATCCTAGCATGTTCCTATCAAATGCATCTCATCTCATATGGCATCCTATCATGGTCAAGGTAGAACATAGGCATGGCAACAAGCAAGCATACATCATATCCAAGTAGCAAACAAATCATGGCAGAAAGGTAGGCATGGCAACAAAGTATTAATCATCAAATATATCCCAAACTTCTAGACATGGAAACAAGCATCAAACAAACATATTCATCCTCAAAATGCATGTTCATATCAATACATGACTTACCTCATTGCATCACAGCACTTATGACATTAATGCATGATCATATTAATCCATGTTCATGGCATCAAAGTAAAAAAAGAAAAAGAAAATCCTAATCTAGAACGTTAAAGGAAAATCCAAAATTAGGGTTTTTGGGCATGAGTATGTGTGCGCATACAAAACGGCACCTAGATGATGTGAGATTCATTCCAAACCTTAGTCTTTAATGCTAAAAACTTGCCTTTCATAGGTTTTTGAAACCTTAGCTGCGTGCATAGGTTCGTGCCTGCGTACATATGCATCATACCTGCGTACATTAGCCTAGGGTTTCCTTGGCCTTTTATTTTTCAAAAATAAATTTATTTGCTCATAAAGAGTCATATTTTCCATTTTAACACATCTCAAGTCAATTCGTAATCTGATTGGGCCTTAAATCAACTTTGGACCTTAGAATTTCGGCATTATTAGGGAACGGAGGCCCGAGTTGTAAGGGGTACAAAATGTGGTATCTACAAACCTTATTTTGTAAGCAATGTTTAAGTGGGAATTAGAGTTGTATTTTTACTAGATTTTCCTTTAGTTTTGTCTCTACTTAAACATAGAGGTGTAGGGGTATTTTTGAACAAAAAAAAATGAGGATCCCAAACAAAGGAAGCCCCTTAAATAGTAGTGTGTGTATGTGTATTGTAACCCCGAAATGGTATGCCAAAATAGGATGCTAACAATATATTCATTTACAATAGACAAACCGAAACGAGTCCCAAAACGGTATTCAAATTATTGGTTTGAAATATCTAGAAAGTACTAGACATATATATTGTGATCACAAAATCAAACATGCATTAGTTTGTTAAGAATTATTAGTTCCACACCTCCCTCCCTCCTTTTTTCTAGGCGAAAATATCATTTTGGTCATTACATTTTTGGGTTATAGTCAATTTGGTCCATATATTTTGGTTGCAATCAATTTAGTCCCTGTTATTTTCAACTTGCAATCAATTTGGTCCCTTTCATCAACTCACTAATGGAAAATGTTTACGTGTTAAAAGGGGTGCACTATTGGCACACTTAAGACTTATATGGCTACTTAAATTAAAAATAAAAATTTATTAAAATTAAAAAATGCCACGTCAACTAAAAAAAAAAAACCATAAAATCAATTTGTTCTTTCTCTCTTTCCACTATCTCTTTCTATTCTGTTTTCTTCTTCACTGTGGGGTTTTTTGCCAATTTTGATGGTCAAGACATGCAGCTGCCTCCACTTCGTCAATTACAAGTTAGGTCAATAAATATTTGTGAATACGCATTATCTCTTCAACCACGAGAGTCCATTGATTTCACACTTCTTGAACCAAATTTGAAATTAAATCCCAAACATTCATAGATTAACATTTGCTTGCTAGGAAAAATTGGTTTTTTCATTTAGTACATATTCATTGTATTCATCTCTCTTGGTCTCTTCAATATACTCTTAGGGTATGTTTGTTTGGAGGGATTTTAGGGAGGATGGAAAATTTAGGAGAGAAAAGTAGAGAGAGAAATTTTAGTGGGTGTTTTCTCCCCAAGTCCACCAAAATGTTTTCTTCCAAAAATGGGGAGAAAGCTAAGGGGGAGAGTCTGATTTCCTTGATTAACGAAAATGTCCATGTGCACTTGCACATGAGTTTCATCCAGTTGCCTTTTTTTTTTAAGCTATGGAACCCCTAACCCAATGTGCGTTGTGGGCTTTAATGCCAGGCTCCCAATTTACTTATATAATGTGAGTAAAGAGTTTCCTACAATGGGAGAACCCCCTAAGGCGAATCCAACGGCCCAAGTGAAAGAGTTTCTGGCCCAACTCGTATTCCTCTACTCTATGTATATCCCCCAAGAAGGCTCAAGATTAGAAGTGAATTTCTCCTCTTTAGTTGATTCTCACAGTTTTCTCTCATGTGTCTTTCTCACCCTAATTTTTCCAACCCCCTTTCTCACTCCTTCAGCCCCTATTTATAGACTTCCGTTAGTGGGATTGTTAGGATAAAGGGGGAAGCTTTTTATGTTGATAGGGCCCTTTTGGGATATATTCCTAACTAGATGGGGCCCACTTGCACCCGCTGTCAACTGGTTCTCGGCAGACGATTTCCCCCAAGGCATTATCATTATCGACCAGTCTGGTCCTCAATCTATAATTGAATTCTAGACTGGGTTGGGCCTATATATCATGCCCGTACTTTTTTGTTTTAATTAGGCATAATTTTTTTATAGAGGATAATGAGTAAATTTGTACGAATTCATTTTTTCCATCGCTTCACTTTTCCATTCCCAACCAAACAAAAAAGAGAGAAATTAAAATTTTTTTCTATCCTCTCACAATTTTCTATCCTCTCACTTTTCCACCTCTCCAATTAAACGGACCTTAGAATTTGTAAACACAAAAAAGTGGAGTGGCCTCTTTATTGGTAATTGTTTTGGGCCTAAAGAACTAACACATATTTTTTTGAAAACAAAACTATCATTCATGTATTCATTAAAATTGAATCCTGGTACATAGCTTCCAAGGCAGTCGGAGGTGCATCCTCCATCCAATACATATCCTCATCTAAATTTCTAACATGTCTTGCTAGCACATAAGCTACCCTATTGCCACCCCTTTTAATACAATTAGTGGAAACCCTCCTTAACCCACAGAGAAGACATTGAATATCAGCAATCACATTTCCAAGCATAGACAAGTTCAGAGTTGATGAAGAAACTACTCTCATGACGTTAACATTATCTTCTTCAACACTAGCTCCGAAAAGCCCGCATCAACAGCAAATTCCAAGGCTTTCCTGCAAGCTATTGTCTCAGCCTCCTCACTACAGGTTACCGATAGCCCTTTGGCAGACAATGCATCCATCACTTCTCCTTGTTCATTTCAAACCACAACACCGAATCTAGAACTATTACTCTCCTTAAAGATAGCAGCATCAAAGTTCAGTTTAAAGAGTGATTGAGGGGGCAGATGCCACACATTCCCCTTAGATTGCCTCAGTGGGATAGATAGGTGCTCTTATGCCTGCTTAAACTCCTCAAAATACTCCGCAGCACGTTTGTTTAGCCACCCAGGATCCTGGAGCATCCCTCCATGCAACACGCTATTTCTTTGATTCCAAATAATCCAAGCATGCACCAAGAACAATTCCACATTCTCTAGGTCCAGTCTATCCATTAGGTAGTCAAAAAGCTGTAACATGTCTTGTTGGCCGAGAGGGCATTTCTGTAATTTAATCCGACTCCCAGCCCACACATCCTGAGTTGCAAGGTAGTCCTAGAATGCATGTATCTCGGTCTCAGGAAATTGAGTACAGATCGGGTAGGCATTATCACCAGTAATTTTTCTTTTTACTAAGTTAACCTGTGTTGGCAGAATCCCATGGCATACTCCAACCGAAAACTTTAATCTTATTTGGAACTTTCAACTTCCACAAAGCTTTCCATACCTTCTGTACATCACTTCCCCTAGAACTCTCTACCCAATTCTCATGCTTTAGGACTTGTCTTGCCACATGATAACCGGATTTAATAGAGTATCCTCCATTCCTACTGTGTAGCCAGACTATGGAATCAACAACCTATCTTCGGCTTAAGGGGATTCGACAAATAGCCTTTGCATCCCCTCTATGGAATGTTGTCATGATAAGATCTCATCTCCACCAATTCATGTTCGGATCAATGAGGTTTGAAACCATCCAATCCTCCACTTCTTCATTGGCCAAGTAAAGGACCCTATTTGTTGGGTGGTTTGGAATCCATTTATTTGACTGAACTTTTTTGGTTGATCCATCTCCAACTCTCCAACAGCAACCAGCCTTTAGAATGGATAGGTTGCCATGATGCTTCTCCAAACATAGGAGCAATTAGGCGACTCAACAGCATCAAGAAAATGAGACCATGGAAAATATCTGGCTGAAAAATATTTGTAAAGAAGCGACTCCTTTTCTTGTAACAATCTCCATCCTTGCTTCGCTAGCGTAGCTAAGTTGAAAGTTCTCAAGTCTCGAAACCCCGTTCCACCCTTTTTTCTTTGTAATAGTTAATTTGTACCAACTTTTCCAATGAATTTTTCTGTCATTCCCCACCTGTCCCCACCAATACCTTGCACACATTGAATTTAGCTGTTCACGTAATTTCATTGGTAGTTGGAACACTACCATAGTGTAAGTGGGAATAGATTAAGTCACCACTTTGATGAGGACTTCCTTACTAGCCCTAGACAACAACATGCCTTTCCATCCCTATAATTTTTTCCAAACTTGATCCTTTAAAAAAGAAAAAAGTTTGGTACTTTGCACGCCCAATGAGTGTAGGCAGCCCCAAATATGACTCAAACCTCTCTACCTCTTTGACACCTAAAGTTCCCATAATCTCTTCCTTTTTATCACAAAGGGTATTACCACTGAAATACACTGATGATTTCTCCAAATTTATACTCTAACCTAAAGCCTTTGCATAAACTTGAAGAACATCAGCAATCGCCTTAGCTTCATTGTGGGTTGCCCGGCAGAACAACAAAGAGTCATCTGCAAATAACAGGTTAGAGATTGTTAATGCTCTTCTACAAATGGATACTCCATGGATACGCCCCTCCAATTCTACCTTTGCCAACAAGGAAGTAAAACCCTCTGCACACAAAAGAAACAGATATGGTGAAAGAGGATCTTCTTGTCAAATTCCTCTAGATGGATGAATATTACCAAAGGGTTTGCCATTAATAAGCATAGAGAATGATGATGTAGTCACACATCTGATCACCCTTTTTATCCACCTTTCTGGAAAGCCCATCCTTTGCATAATGCCTTGTAAGAAAGGCCACTCTAGCCTGTCATAGGCCTTATTGATGTCAAGCTTTAGTGCTAGTGAACCCTTTTTGCCCTTTTTCCTGCTCTGCATGGCATGTAAAGTTTCATAAGCCACCAAGACATTATCTATGATGAGGCGGCCAGGTACAAATGCACTTTAAGTAGGAGAGATAATATGGGGGAGAACCTATTTCAGTCTATTTGCCAGAACCTTAGATATAATTTTATAAATAATATTATATAAACTGATAGGTCTAAAATCAGTCATTTTCTCTGGGTTTTCCACTTTAGAGATAAGAACAATATTAGTATGGTTAATTTTAGGGACCATATAGCCAAAATTCAAAAAAAATCCAACACTATCACCCATAATATGCCAAAATTTTTGGAAAAGAACATTCATACCATCAGGTCCAGGAGTCTTTGTTGGTCCCATTTGGAACAACGTCGTTCTAATATCTTCTGCATTAAATTCATTAGACAAAATATTTTGCATATCAGGGGTTACCTTGCAAGACACTGCATCAAGGCACTTATCCATCTGATCACACGGTCTTGCACTAAATAGATTATCAAAATAATTTGAAGCCACCTTCACTATATCCTCCATTTCTTCCACCCATTTGTTCTGCAAATTTCTAATCCCTTGAATATGGTTTCGCCTCCTCCGCTAAGTTGCTTTGGAGTGGAAAATTTTGTGTTCTTATCTCCATATTTTAACCAAGGAATTCTGGATCTCTATGCCCAATAGATCTCCTACTTCTATAGAAGTTCATCCATCCACTTGCTCATTTCCAAAAATTCTGCACTATTCTCCATTGTAACATCTGCTTCAATTAGATTCTCAATCCATTTTTAAAGTCATTTAATCTCCTCAGTGTCCGGATTGGTCTTAGCTGAACCCTAAGCTAGTAGTTCCTCTCCACAAAGCTTTATTTTTCCTTTATCAAACCCAAACCAACAACTTCTTCCCCAACCCGATCCCAAGCTTCCTTTACCACGGCTTCACAGTTATCCCACAAAAGCCATGACTCCTCAAATTTGAACTTTTGTCTGTTTAAATTCGGTTTTGGCTGAAGCTTTTAGTTTGGAGAATAATTGGCAAATGATTTGATATTTCTCCCTCCATTCCTTTGTCGCCACTACTCTATCAAGCCTCACCTTTGTATTTGCATCCCCATGCCGCTTATTATTCTATATAAAAGGGTAACCTTTAAATCCCAAGTCTTCCAATCGACATAAGTCCAATGCTTCACGGAATGCTTCGACCTGGCCATTATTTGGTGGACGTTTACTAAGCTTTTCCGAGGAACTGAGGAATGCGTTAAAGTCACCTATACAAAGCCACAGTCCATCAATAAACATTTTCAAATGGGCTAAAAGCTTCCAAGACTTCTCCCTCTGACTTGCTTCTAGCCAAACGTAAAAGCATGTCAAATACCATTCAAAGCTATCAACTTCCTTCACTTTAGCCAATATGTGATTAGCAGAAAATTTATTACCTCCAACTCTACCTTGTTCTTCCAAATCAATGTCAGTCCTCCACCTAAATCCGGGTACTTCAAAATAACTTGGTTCAGAAAAGGTAAGTTGTCGTAGAGTTTCACAAAACCTTTTTTATCCAATTGAGTTTCCATGAGAAAGCACACCGTGGGAACTTGTTTCCTCACAATCCTGCGAAGGTCTTGACCTGTCCAAGGGTTCCCAAGCCCTTGCCAGTTCCAACTTAGGAGCCTCATTGCTCTCAGCAAGGGTGGGCGACTACCCCCACTGATATATCATCCTCATTTGTGCTGCTTCTTTCAATCCTACCACACTTCATACCTTATTCTTCTTGAATATTCCTCAAGTCTGTTTCAGTCTCCAATAATGAACCTCTCTTCCCAAGTGTTGGTAAGTTGAGAACCTTAGTAATCCCACTCAACCCAAAGTCCATTTGGTTATACCTTGTCCATTTGGCTTGGGATTTTGGTGAACGTGGCCCAACAACTTCAGAGGCCTAAATGTCTATAAGGATAGAAGGTGCGGTACTGCTCTTCTTATTTGAAATTAAATCCCCATTAATCACATTCACAAGAATCGTAGTTGCCCCTTCATTCACATTATCATTTATCCCAATGTTTACGATATCAACCTGCTAAGAATCAGGAACAATCCCTTGAATTTCGTTCTGCTGGGAATCAAGAGTAATCTTGGAAATCACGAGCTTGCCTTCATCGTGACAGTTACGCAACTTGGGATGTTTTGCAACCACCAACTCCACCACTGAAAGCTTCTCCACCACTGGTGTGTGGGTTGAATTCTGCACTGGGATGTCCCCTGCATGATCATTAAAACCATTCCTCTGACTTGTATCTCGTCTAGGAGGAGATCTAGGACAGCCATCCAATGACTTCAGCCAACCCCCATACTGATATTCCACCCCATCTCCGTTCTTCTTCATCGCAAAATGTTGCACACATTGGCACAAATCGTGTCCAAGTAGTCCACAGTAATGACAAAATATGGGGAGTCTTTCATATTTAAAGGTCACCCATGAACGTACCACATCCGATCCAACTATAAAACTACCCCATCGATGTGGCTTTTCAAGTGGTAGAGCAACTCGAACGCGCATGAAGAAATTCTTATCATCTGGTATACGTCGCCTTTCCACTTCCTCCACTACCCCCCACATGCTTCCTACCTCTGATGCAACCTGAAGGGAGACCATATCAAATGGAGCTCCCCAAATTTGAACCCATAGAGATGCATGAGTCCATCGTATATTACTTACATTCATCCCTTTCTGCCATCGCTGGAGCATAAGAAGTTGATTGTTAAACGTCCAAGGTCCACCCTTAATAGCTCGAATCATATCAAACTCTGATTGGAATTTGAACTGAAACAAATTTGAGCCAACCTCCAAAATCTGCAACTTATCATCCAAGCCCTATGCTCGTTGTAGGATGTTCTTTGCTACCCTGCTATTGAAGGATTTACACGTGAGAAACTTGCCAATGAGACTAAGGTTGCAACTTTCAATCGCTTTCAGTCGTCCTTTATCTGAAATTCCTATAACCTCTTCTTCGTCCATTGTCAGTTTCATATTCTTCAGTCCATCGATCACATCATCTGCCATGGTTATTGACAGGACTAACGAATTCGTCTCCCCTAGACGATCTCAACGATACAGATGAGGACATCCTTAGACGAGCCAAACAAATACCCCCATCAATGACGAAGGAAACCAGGCCATTCAATGCGGCCAATTATACCCGGAGCAGTTACAGGGCCAGTTGTATGAACCGTTACAGCACATTGAAGCCACATTACAAAGCATCAAATGTTACCAAGAAGGACATTAAGGCCACCATAACTGCCCCAACGGTCAGAAGCTGCAAAAACATATATAAAGACCCTTACAACATCAACACGAGGTAAGAAAGATACTAAGATAAATTCACTATTATTTTACGATTTTGCTTTAGCTTACAAAGAGTTCCTTGGTACTGACTTTGGCATCGGAGACGTTGTGGTAGGCACCACACCAGTGACCATATTTGAGGATACATTCACAGAAATTGGAGATTGGCTCTATCAACTCACTCTGACTGACGAACTCACGCTTCATCAGTTTAGCGGTTACAGGGCCAGCTGTATGAACCGTTGGAGCACATTGAAGCCACATTACAAAGCATCAAACGTTACCAAGAAGGACATTAAGGCTAACATAACTGCCCCAACGGTCAGAAGCTACAAAAACATATATAAAGACCCTCACAACATCAACACGAGGTAAGAAAGATACTGAGATAAATTCACTATTATTTTACGATTTTACTTTAGCTTACAAAGAGTTCCCTGGTACTGGCTTTGGCATCGGAGACGTTGTGGTAGGCACCACACCGGTGACCATCTTTGAGGATACATTCACACAAACTGGAGATTGGCTCCATCTGCTCACTCTAACTGACGAACTCACGCTTCATCAGTTATAATAAGTAATGTTAATGTAAAGTTGAATTTATTCAACTATGTGTTGGTTTTATTGCATGTCAAATTTGCTTGTAATTCAGCATTTAGAAACCCTGTATTTAGGTGGGAATAATGTAAGGGTTGTGTGTGAGAGAGTGTGAAGAATTAATCAAGTGTGTGCATCAAAAGGCTTCTCGTGACTGGACATCGCGACTAACTCGTGAGTGGTGACTCGCCAAAATCCAACTCATGTGTGAAACATGTAGGAAGTTGAAGGGTTAGGACAGCTAAATCACTACAGGACAACAAATACAGTCTGGCCATTCTGTTAATTTGCAACTAGAACTCGTGATTTGTCCCAGTCGCGAGTGACTAGCCAATGCACCATGTTTTGCAGAAAAATGACTTTTCACATTCCTTCTCATACCCTACTATAAATACCCTTATATCCACGAAATGTAAAGAGTTTCCAGAGAGAATTTTGAGAGATAAACCCTAGAGATCAATAAAATTGATTCATCCACAATCTTATACCTTTGATTCTCCAAATTCCTCTACTCTCATCCTCTTCATTGTCATACCCTTGAAAGGATCATAAGCCAAATCCTTACCTCACCACATTCAGAGCAGTGAGAAGGATATTGGTGTTTGCGAAGCAGTTCAAGAGAGAACAATTCATTTTGGTTGATGCAATGGGCTAATTACGGGATCCGGTAAGCTAGAGAAAACAAGGTTAGGCGTAACCCTGTTGGAGCAAGAAGTTTGGAGGGCTTAGGTGCATCGGGTAGATTAGGTTTGGAGGGTCTACTGCTATTCATATATCCCAATTGATTTTCTAGTGGATCATTTTACCGCTTAGAGGGCGGCAGAGAGGTTTTTTGCTGAGTTCTTCGGTTTCCTCTTCGATAACACATGTCGGTGTTATCTTGCATTTTCTTCTCTCTATCCCTTACTCTTTGCTTTTAATTACTGTTGTGTTGTGATTAAATTATGGCTTAGAGTAGTTTGCATGTTTGGGTATAGCTTATATTTATCATTCCGCACATATATTGTTTGAGTATAAGCTTGTGTTAGTTATATTGTAATTAGAGGTCTGAACATTCACTAGTGTTTTACACACTAAGTGAGCTTTCAGTTAAGAAAGCAAAGCAAAATGCCCTTAGGTCTGGCCTAAGGGAGGGAGAGACTTGATGGCAGACAAGAGGGAGAGCTCCTACAAGGGATAGTAAATGTTGTTGTGTTTGTTGTTGGTCTTGAAAATGTAGCAAAAGTAATCAATGCATATTTTTGAATCCAGCTCAATTTACTCGATAATTTAGGACCTACCATCGTGGTCATATTCCAACTTCCAATTCCAAAGCACTAAAACCAAAAACAGTACAAACAAAACCCTAGAATTAGAATCTACATGAAAAGAAACTAAGATCAATATAGTAGCAGTAGAAGAAGACAATAAATCTTCAGAATTTGGATGGTAAAATTGATCTGAATTCTAGAATAGACAATTTTTTTTTTTTTTTTTTTGATGAAAGAATTCTAGAATAGACAATTGTTAAAACTTCAAAAGAGATAGCTAGATCGGGTTCTCAGGAAGGTCCAAGAAGGCGTCGATGTCTTCAACAATATTTGGAATAGAGTAAATATTCACGCACACTAGCTGCGCTGTAATTAGGGGTGTCAAATGGGTGGGCATAATTGGGTTGAGTATATATAACTCATTTACCCATTAAAACCCATTTAACTAATTGCTTCTAACCCAAATCCAACCCAACCCAATTATTATGGGTAAACACCAACCCACCCAATTACCCAATTATCAAAATTACCAAAATGCCACAAAAGTGAAAATGACCAAAGTAGTCTAAAATCTTCAAAAATGACCCAAAAAAATTATGTAACAAGTTGTTAACGATAGATAAAAAAAAGTGATGTAAGTAGTAATTCCAAATAAGAACTAATACTAATTTGCTAAATATTATAAAATTATTGTGAAATGATGGTGTGGACTGTGTAATAAAACATCATAATATTTTCATGAGTCTTTGTTATTAACTGTGGTTAGTCCAGTTTAATATTTTATTAATAAATTTTATTTTATTTTGACGTTCACACCTGAGCTATTGTGATATATTTTATTTTTAATTTGTTGTGGACTAGTATAATTATAATTTTTTTTTTTAAAAAAAATCCCACCAAACCCTCTTCCCTCTTTTTTGTCTTCTTTTTCAGTCCAATTTTTTTTTCGTCTTTTTTCTCATCCACCCATTTCTTCCTAATCTCATCAAATATCTTCTCTTTTCCTTTTCTTTCCTCCACCAATTCTTCTGTGGAAAAATCTCTCACTGCAAGATCAAAGAAAATACTTTGCAGATTTCTTCAACTTTCACAGAACAAAGTAAACTTCTTTCGATCTTCACCTCTTATTGGTTTTTATTTTGATTAATTTGCAATTTTTGAAATGGGAAATGGGTATTAATAATGAGAAATGTGAATTTGTTGTGGAATGGTTATGGATATTTCTGGGTTTTGATGTGTTTTCCTGTATAGATAATGCTGGGGTTGGTGATAAAAGTTTCAAATTTTCATTTTTCCTTTCTTTTTTCTCACTATCTCAGAGACCAAACAGTGCAAAGTGGTGAATATAAAGAAAGAAAAAAGACTGAAATTTGAAAATTACCAGGTGAGCTTTTTGAGGAGACGAAGATTCGAGAGAAATGACGAACATCTGAGGAATCTCCAAAGCTTTGAAGCTGCTTGGTTTTCCGATTAAAACGTGATTGGAGGCCGAGAAAATGAGGGAAAATGAAAACCCTCATGAAACACTGAGGGCTGGGTGTTTTTTTTTTTTTTTTTTTTGGGAAGGGTTGGGTTGAATTTGGGTATATTATTTTTGGGTTAAATAGGCCTCAATGGGTTTTTAGTTAAAACCCAATAATCACTGTGTCTAATTGGGTTGATGTCCATTTAACCCAATTAATGATTGAGTGAGTTTAGGTTCAATTAGAGTGGGTGGGCAAATGGATTTGAGCTCACTTTGCCACCCCTAGCTATAATAATGCAATATTTGCTTCAATTTTTTTTTTTAATTGATTGATAGTTTTTTATTTTTTTGGGGAATTTGATATATTCTTTGATTTTTTTGGAGAGAGACAAACAATCGGTAGAGAGAGAGAACCGGTTGTTTTTTTAATTTTCTTTTTTAATATAATTTTTTAGCTAATGTGGAATTTTTAATGACAATATTTATTTATTTATTTATATGAATGTCTCAAGTGTGTCAACAATGTACGACATTTGTCATGTAATCATTTTTCATTAGAGAATTGACCGTAAAGTTCAAATTGATTACAAGTTGAAAATAATAGGAACCAAATTAACTGTTATCAAAAAATATAGACCAAATTGATTATGACTCCAAAATGTAGGGACTAAAATAATATTTTCACAAATTTTCTAAATACATACCTAGAGTTCCATTTTACGGACATCATATCAATCATAATAATCACTATCTTGAGCATTCTATAGTTGTCCAAATTCAATCACAACTTACTTTGGGCCATTAATAATTTTCGACAAGAAATATTTATAAGCTGTTAGTTGAGCTAGCACAAATGTAACAATTCATATTGACAGCTGATCGATTGAACCAAATAATGTTGAGGTGACGCGAAGACATCGAGTAACAAATATCCGTTGAATTGCCAAAAGTATGTCTTCTACAAATAATGACTTAGGACAATCAACGGAGATGCTAATATATTAAATCATGAAGCATCTTTGTGGTGCGGAGCATGTTCCTTGTAGAATTTTTGCAAAAGTGGGCATCAACAATAGGCTAATTATCAACTTTATATCACAGTGGGTTCATGTGATGCTTAATCCTTGTAGGTATCTAGCTAGGTGTTAGAGTAGAGGAGAAGCATGAATTTACTTTGTTTGCTGCAACAGTTTGTGATCAAATTTTGGCAACTTAGATTCTAATAAATAAATAATGGCAACTTAGAAACAAAGTATTTCATGACAACATGGGAGTTGACCCAACTGTTTTGGTAAGGGAAACTAATAAAGTTTTTGAAGTCACTATGAGACAACCATGCATGCTGGAATCCACCCCCTCCTAGACAGGTTAAAGTCAACTTCGATGCAACAGTTAAAGAATCCTACGTAGCATTGGCTACAGTCTGTAGAAAAGCAGGTGACAGTGCCTTCCATATTTGGACACAAATCACATACAAAGATAATTCAGCCTGGGCAGAGGCAAGGGCAAGACATTTTTGCTATAGTTAATGGTATGAAGATGGGCTTCTCTAGGGTTAACTTTGAAGAAGATGTGAAATTGATCTTGTTGCCATCGATCAGTAGATCCAAATAGCAAACCTCATTGGCAGGCATCCTCATCATGGATGATATTTTCTACCTTTGTAATATTTTTGATGATTGAAATTTTCTGTTGTAAAAAGAGACATTTGAACTCTTTGCCTCATTGTGTTGGACAATGGGAGTCCTATTTGTAAGTGAGAGAATGATAGAGTTGGTTAGAATCTTTTCCCTTTCCTGTTTGGACTGGACATTTTTTTTATTCTAAAATACTCCTATAAACATTTAAGTAAAGGCAAAACTTAAGAATAATACTGTAAAAATATATCTTTAACTCTCATCTAAAACATTTCCTACAAAATAGGATCACTCTCCCACTAGCCCACTTCTTCAAAGTAACTATACATTTCCTAAAATACTTTTTTTTTTTTTAAATAGAAAAACAAGTTAAACAATCCCACGTTGCTGCTTTTTTTTTTTTTTTTTTTTTTCCTTTTAAAAAAATCATCCTCATGTTTATCTGCCCTGCCTATCAATTTTTTTTTTTTTTTTAAGAAAAAAAAACTAAATAGATATATGCATGTTTGATTACAATTTAAACTATTTTTAACTTCTTTTTTAAAAAACTAAGTGCTCTTAACTTCTTATACTTATCTAAATTAATAATATCAAATCCGTCATTGTTCATAATTCTATCTCTAAAGGTTGGAAGTCTTGAATCCAAGAGGTTTAGTGTGATTTTTTTGTGTTTAATCATTAATGTTGTTTTGAAAGTCATATGCCTGATTTTAGGTTCACCACTAATACATTATGTTTTTATTTACTTATTTTTATTCTTTTGTGTAAATGAATTTCTTGGTTAAGATTTTTGCCTTGCAAATTGTGTTGGGACCTCAACTATCAGATATCTTTAAAGTTTCAGGTTTATTGTTTCAAATTAAAAACAAGGTCAAAATTTAATCTTGCTTTAGATAAGTCTTCACGTCTGTCATGTTCTATCTGACTTTAGTTTTTGATCTCTCTCATTCTATCTTCTTTTTTCTTTTTCTTTTTCACCTATGAGTTAAGGTTGGAGATGTGTTCCAGTCTAGCAATACTGATGCGACAATAGGGATGACGGGAGGACTACTGCGAGAAGAGAGAGAGACGAAGGGAGCATGGACTATGGAGGAACCACAACTAAAACATATGCTTTGATGTTTTGTGACAATGAAATAATAGAGTAGTTGTGTTCAAGTCTATTAATAGTGTTGGGGTTGTCATCCACCACATCATGGGCAGATCTACAACACTGCATGTTCTTTTCTCTTTTTTTTCTTTTTTTCTACTAGCGGTTATTATTGAAAACTTGGATTTGGGTGGTAATGCACATTTGCATAGGTGTAGAGAGTTAGGAAGGTTTTTTTTTTTTTTTTGAAAGAGAGAGAGAGAGTTAGGAAGTTAATCATGAATGAAAGGTACAATAGTTTTTTTTTTAGTGCCCGTTTGAGAATTACTTATTTTGGATAGTTTATTTGCATATGTGAGACAAAAAAATAAAATAAAAAATTAAAAACTGACTTATTTCAAAAAATTGAAACTTAAACTATTTGAAATAAAGTTGAGACAAAGAGTAATGTGAGACTCACAAAAAGTACATAAAATAAGTGGAAAGGCTATCCATATATATTATTTAAACAAATCACACAATTCATTAAAATAGTCATATAACTAAAATTATACATGGATAATTTTTTCAATTGCCACATAGTGAGTTTGAGAAAAATTCTTCCAAATCAATTTGGAATAAAACCATTTCCTAAAATAATATCTGCATTAAGGAATAGATTGATTAAGGAAAAGTAACTTATTTGAAAACTAGCCATTTAATTTTTAAAGTAATATTCCAAGTGAATTTGCATCCAAAACGCATTTGCATCCAAGTGAATTTGCATCCAAGTGAATTTTTAAAGTAATATTCCAAGTGGTATGTATGAGAGGAAATTATTTTAATAGCTAAGTCAAGAGATATGATAGTATTTTGCGACGCTTTCATTAACGAAATTGTATTGAATACAAAATTTTATCAATGAAATATTAATTTGTCCGGCACAACTATGCAAAGTAAATATTTACAATGAATTGTATCAAGATTGCATGGGTTAAAAACTTAAAAATACATATTAATTTTTTTGTAAAGGTTAATAATTTATATCCACTATAATTTGAAATTAATTTCACACACAATAACAATGGCTTCCGTTATCTAACATGATTGTGTACAGCTGTCCTTTCGGTTGCCATTGGGGCTCCTGATGTGTTTTCTAGTAGTGGCCCATAAAAGAAAAAGGAAAAAGACACCAAACGTAAAGTGGCCCATAAAAGAAACCGACAAAAAGAAGTTCGGTAAAAAATAAATAAATAAATTGGTGATGCACATCGGTTAGGACCACTACACAGGATCAATACACCTCACATCTTATTGCCTTAACTTTAATTCCTATGAAAGTCGACCGTTTGATTGATGGAGAAGTGTTTCTAAAGGATTGTAATCCGTCCATCACAAAAGGCCCCGGATAGACCATGCGATGCTAACTATTAAGAAATAGGGTCAGTTTTTGCATGATGGACCTCAAGTCCACTATACAAGTTCAATAAGAAGTGAACAAAAAGTCCGAATTCTGAATAAAGAGAGATATTTTCATTGAGACAGAGACAAATCAAAGCATATGCCAGAACAAATCCAAACAGATATTTTGCGAGATATTTTAAACACGAGTAATTAGTCAAGAAACCCTCTTCACAAATCGACCCTGCAACCACAAAAGCACACTTAAAATTCCAAATTGAAAATTCAGAGAGAGAGAGAGAGAGAGAGAGAGAGAGAGAGGACAAAAACCTTGAGTCTAGGTCTTTTATCTGCATTGAGTTTGCGAACTTGGTATCTTATCTTCTTGGAGAACAATCTAGTCTGGCGCTTCTCCTTGTACCTTAAAACACTTGCTTCCCTTTTTGTTCTCTCTTCTTCCATAACAGGCACCTCTCCCATCTAAAAAGATCATAAAACAATTTCATTATTCAAACAAAAAGGAACTGTTGAAAACATACACTTGGGAAGGAAATGGAAGAAAATTGAGAATAAAATAAAAATGCTAATGAAAGAAAAGCCATTTGCTAGCTATTCTTGTAATCCCTTGTACTATGAAAGCTAATTTTACATAATAAAAAGGCTAAATATAATAATTAGTTGAAATGAGAACTAACATAGTAGCCATTGCTCGCCAAGGAAGGAGAACAATTATCGGCCCAAAGAGATCCCCGGTTGGACCATGCATCCAAGACTTCCTCATAATTCAAGTTCAAATTCAATGATGAACTCTTCTCATCATCATCGCAAAACCCAACATTTTCTCTCTTTATAACCTTGCTGCCATAGTAGCTTTCTTCTTCTTCTTCTTCTTTAAAAAAGCATTGTTTTGTGTTCTCAAACACTTTCTGCTCTTCTTCTTCTTCTCCTTCTCTATTTGGGAATTCTTCCCAATCCATGAAATTCCAATCAAGTTGATCATACTTCTTGATGTCCTGTGGTAATTGTTCATCATCTTCGAAACCCAAAAAGCCCTCCAAGTCATTCATGATATCGAGTTCTTCATCTTCAAAATTAGCATCTTCTGTGTCGGTGGTTTTGCTAAGAACGGTGTCTGGCACCTCTTGTTCTTCTTTCTTTGGGCTTCTTAGGAATGAATTGTACCCCATCTTTTCTGCCCTCTCTCTCTCTCTCTCTCTCTCTGGCTTTTGATTCTAAGACTTAGTACCATGTATAATGTATGCATGCAAATTTGAACATACAGATGAGCAGTAGATATCATTGGAGTCTTTTTCTTCTTTTTCTATGCTTTATTATTGTCAACGTGGCACCTTATCCTCTTTCCATTGGTTTGTGATGGCCTACTTTTTTTTTTAATTGGTTGAAAGACCCCAGCTTGGAGGGAGGTAGTGGGCCTTTAGTACCCTTTTTTCACCGCCTGTGACTTCGAAGTTGGGACCAAAGGCTCGTTGGATATAATGTATGTGTGATAATCCACGTGAACAAAAAAAGGTTTGGTAAAGAAAGCTGGGCTAGATATGCTATCAGCAGGTAAAGAGATGCCCATATACATACGTTAGCCTAAGCATCTCTTATATTGGGTACACATTATTTGGGCCTACAAATATGGGTAGCTAACTAACTAAATATAATGACTGATGGATTTGTACCATCACGTAAATTTATACGAAAATTATTAGCTTACATAAATAGTAGAATGTAATGCGGAAATTCTAGGTAAAAGATTTTTCTGGCATTGCCATTTTTTGAAAAAGTGTACAATTTTTTTCTTATATTATAAACTTTAATATATTCATGTAAACTAATAATTGTCCAAATTTAAAATCCCCACTTATAAACTATAATATTTGTCCGAAATAAATTTCAAATAACTAGTCACATAGAGAGTAGTAGATGATCCATAGAGAAGTTTGCTTGGGTCCTAAGGCAATAACATCTTTTATGTCCCCTCTTAGTATCATTTTCATTTTCGACCTCATGTTTTTAAATTTTCATTTTTGGTCTTTGAGTTTTTGAACCTATTGTCATTTTGATCATTGTCATCATATCAGTGAGGAAATTTGCTGACGTAGTTGATGAATAGCACACCTATCACAAGTGTGCCTAATAAAATAATAAAAAATTAATGAGTATTAAAATACACTACATCATCATCTCAAAACAAAAACAAAAAAAAAAAAAAAAAAAAAAACAAAACAAAAAATCACATCAAATAAAAACCCTCAAGATCACCTTTTTCTTTTCTTGGTAACCAAACAACAAGATAGAGAAAATCTAATTTGCCTTTCCAAACCCTCAATCCATGTCTGCAATCCTGTACTACACTAGTTTCACCAAATCTCAATCACGCACCAAACCACATCACTCTAGTTCTACTTTCTAAAATCTTTAATCAAGCGTGCGTGAAATCTGCACCTTCCACATAACGAATTTTCCACAAAATCCGTCCCTCCATCCAATCAAATCTTAGGGTCTTGACTCTTAGTTGGTGCATACCATTTTAGAGTCTTTTCTTGATTGTCGATTTTTCAACCAGCAATCATCACTAAAATAACAACCTTTTTTCTATGTTTAGTCAACTATTGTTGAAAATCAATGTCTAAATTATTACTGCAATTAGTTACCAAATTTTGTTTTTAGAGTTCTCAGTTCTATTTTGGATAAATCTTTTTTTTAGTGTTTATTTGTCTGATAAAAAAAAATTGAAGCAGGAATGTGGATTTTCTCTAGGTTTCTGGTAGTGTGTTGATATTTTCTCTATGTTTATTGTTGTGTTTGGTTGCAAATAAAGTGGGGAAAAAAAAGAAAAAAAAAAAAAGAAAAGAAAAGAAAGAAGGATGCTAGGCACCAAAAAAAAAAAAAAAAGTTTCTCTGACCTAGGGCAGCACCTCTTGCAACCCTAGCTATCAAGAGAAAACTGTGCCTATTTCTTGAAGTGAGGCGGTTTGTGTGTGGTTTACAAGATTTTCATAGAAAGTGAGTGTGATGGAGTCTATCGGGATTGTGGGAGAAGTTCTCTTTGTCGGAATCAGAATGAAGTAGAATTATAGTGGAGGAGACTGAAGATGAACGAGAATTTTTCTTGGCTGTAAGATTCTACACAGGACAAGTATTGAGCATGGAGGCGATAGCAAAAACTCTAAAGCTACTATGGCGGACAAGAAAAGGTTTTGAAGTTAGAGACATGCGTAATCATAGGGTTTTGTTTATTTTTCAAGATGAAGGGGATGTGGAGCAAATCATGAAAGGGGAGTCATGGTCCTTTGATAAACACCTTGTGGCATTGAAAAGAGTCCAGAAACACACTGACATTGGTAGGCTTCTGTTTGAGACTACTAGTATGTGCGTTCAATTGCATAACTTACCTATCGAGCTATCGATGAGTATTATTGTAGTTGAGGTAGGTACGGTGATTGAGAGTACACTTAGGGAAGAGTTGTATGAAGGAAGTAATTTTTTACGTATAAGGGTAGGAGTTGATGCGACAAAAACGTTGTGTCGAGGGAGAAGGATAACCCTAAGGAGTGGCAAGGAAAGTTGGGTGAGTTTCAAATATGAGAGATTGCCGAATATATGCTATTAGTGCGATAAACTTACACACATGGATAGAGAATGTCTGACCAGGTTGAGGGGTAAGCACGCACTGAGGGAAGCAGATCAACAGTTTGGATCATGGATGAGGGCTACAACACTGAACCTTACTCAGAAAACTATGGTCATGGTTGCTGGATTTGAGGAGGATGACAGTGAAATTGTGAGTAGTGAGCAGACCAATGAATCTAAGGGAAGTGAAAATCTGGAAATTAAGGACGTTATGGTACTCTCCCCTGAAACAAATGGTCAAAACCAAATTAGGATGGAGGTGCCTCGGTAGTGCTCAAAGGTGGAAGAGAATGGCTTAAGGGTGATTCAAAGTAAGCATGGAACAAAGGATGGTTGTGACAATTCTTAGGGACATGATACAACATTGGAGGTAACACACACCGTGGTTGATACACTTAGTGACAAGGATATTTTTAGGTTGGGTTTCTAGGAACAGCTGCAAGAAATTGATAAGGAGTTAGCACGATTTGATACTGATGAGGGGAGGTTAAAGGAGTTAGGAGATGGGTTATTAACTACTACTGTGGGCAACCATCACTGTCTGGTGCTGATAAAGGCACGAGCACAACATTTACAATAGGACAAAAGGGAGTGCAAAAAAATGGCAAAGGAAAACTTAAAACTAGGTATACACAGTCCACAATTCGAAATCAAACTAAGGGTGAGCTCACTTTGTGCAAGCCCAGTGAAGGCAAGAACTCAGTTTTGTTAGAAAGATCTTTTAGAGAAATTGAAGGGGAAGGTGAGGAGATAGATTACAGTAAAAAGAAAAGGGGTGGGATTTGAAGATTTAACGGTGGAGGCTAGGTCCCAGCTCTGCCAACAGCAATTAAACTGTTAGCATGGAAATGCCGGGGGCTTGGGAACCGTCGTGCAATTGATGAGCTTGGGGATATTGTCCAAGCAAAAGATCCTGGGATTGTGTTTCTGTTAAAAACTTGGTCCATAAAGGAGCAGATGGAACGTATTAAAGTTAAGTTGAATTTTGATGGTTTGTTCACTGTCCCTAATGAAGCTAGGGGTGGTGGATTGGCACTAATGTGGGAAAATAGTAGTATTTTCTGGGTTGATAGTTTTTCTAGTTACCATATAGATGCTATTGTTAATGGTGGCACGGAGGATGCATGGAGATTAATAAGGTTTTATGGTAAGCCGGATACTAGTGTTCGTAATGAAGGATGGAACATGCTACGTATGTTGAGTTCAAAACCAAAGCTCCCATAGTATTGTTTTGGGGATTTTAATGAGCTTTTACAAGTGGAAGATAAAATGAGGGGTGCACCACAAGCACATAATCTCATGCAAGCTTTTAGGGATGTCCTTGACCAATGTGGGTTTGTGGACTTGGGGTATTCGGGTCTAGACTTTACATGGCATGGGCATCGTCAAGGTGAGTTGATATGGGAGAGATTGGATCGAGGAGTAGTTAACTATGAATGGCTTGCTCAGTTTCCTACAAGAGGGATCAGACACTTGAATTGTTTTACTTCAGACCACCACCCGATTCTTTTGTCCCTTGATTCAAATGGAGAACGCCAATGTTGGAGACGGAAGCCTTTTCGATTCAAGGCTATGTGGTTAACTAATCCGGATTGTAATGGAATTATTTCTAGAGCTTGGGCTGTCAACCATGATGGCACTCCCATGCATGTTATGACAAAAAAAATTGAAAAAATGCAAGAAGATGTTAACAGCATGGAACAGTGACCATTTCGAAAGTGTGCTGAAAAAAAAAATTAAAAAAGCAAAAGAGTTGCTGTGGAGGGCAGATGAGGATTCAGTCAGGATAGGTGATGTAGAGGTAGTAACCAGTTGAAAAAGGAGTTCAACGAACTATGTGAGCAAGAGGAAAAAATGTGGCAACAATGGTCCCGAGTACAGTGGTTACAAAGTGGGGATCAAAACACTAAATTTTTCCATAGTGTATCGACTAAATGGAAGAGAAGAAACTTTATTAAAGGGCTACAAGACGAGAACGGAATTTGGCAAGATAATGAGGAGGTGGTTTTGGGTATGTTGATAGAGTTTTATGCAAATTTGTTTACTTCTTCCAATCCATGTCATTTAGAGCGGATCTTGGAGGGGGTTCAACCAATGGTGACCGAAGATATGAGGACTGGTTTGGCTAAGCCCTTCACGGTGGAGGAGGTGGAATGTGCAATCAAGGACATGGCCCCATTAAAAGCCCCGGGATCGGATGGGATGCCTTCTTTGTTCTATTAGACTTATTGGAATAACAGAGGTATGGATATCTCTTAGGCTGTTCTATCATACTTAAACTCTAGATCCATCCTGAAATCTAGTAATCATACTTTTATCACTCTAATTCCTAAAGTTCAAAATCCAGAGAAGGTGTCTGATTTTAGGCCTATTAGTTTCTATAATGTGATATATAAGATTGTTAGTAAGGTTATTGTGAACCGTCTTAAACCATTACTTGATTCTATTATATCAAAAACTTAGAATGCCTTCATTGCTGATAGATTTATCAGGAATAATATTCTAATTGCTCTTGAATCTTTGCACCATATGAAGAATAATTGTATGGCTCTTAAGCTGGATATGAGCAAAGCTTATGATAGGGTGGAGTGGTCTTTTCTTGAACAGATCCTTCTAAAATTGGGCTTTCATGAAGATTGGGTGACTTTGTTAATGAAGTGTATTATGACTTTGTCATATTCTAATCTTGTTAATGGTGAGACTAAGGGTCTATTCAGGTCTTCTAGGGGTTTGAGACAAGGGGACCCCCTAAGAGAGGTAGCATCGAAGGGAGAAATTCATGGTTTCTCTATTTGCAAGAATGGTCCAAAACTCACCCATCTCTTTTTTGCAGATGACCGTCTGTTGTTTTGCAAAGCATCATTGTTAGAGTGTGAAAAGATCCAAGAATTGCTTGGATTTTATGAAAAGGCTTTGGGACAAATGATCAATAAGGATAAAACTACTCTATTTTTTAGCAAGAATACTGATGCACAAACCATGGAGGATATAAAGTTGTCTTTGAATGTTCCTGCCATCCAGCATTATGAGAAATATTTGGAGCTGCATTCTTTGAAAAAAAAGCTTGCTTTACCCATATTAAGGAAAGGATTTGGGCAAAAATGCAAGGGTGGAAGGAGAAACTTATGTTCCAAGCTGGTAAGGAAGTCATGATAAAAGCGGTGGTACAATCTATCCCTACCTATTCAATAAGTGTGTTCAAATTACCTGTTGGCTTATGTAAAGATATTGAAGCAATGATTCGAAAGTTTTGGTGTGGGCAAGGGGAGTAAAAAAAGATCCATTGGGTCAAGTAGAGTACTCTTTGTTCGTTTAAATCAGTGGGTGGGATGGGTTTTAGAGATATTTAGAATTTTAATAATGCTCTTTTTGCTAAACAGGTTTGGTGTCTATTGCATAACAAAGATTCTTTACTGTATAAGGTTTTTAGTGCAAAATATTTTCCAAATGGCAGCATTCTTGAGGTTTCGGTTCATCTAAGAAGCTCTTTTGCTTGGAGAAGTATTTTACAGGCAAGAGATGTCATTAATAAGGGCGTTGTTTAAAGAGTGGGGGATGGAGGGTCTATTAAAATATGGGAGCATAATTGGTTGCTAGATCCTTCAAATAGTAGGGTTGTTTCTCCATGGAATAACATTGATGCCATTTATGTGAAGGAGTTGTTTTTTGCAGACAGGAGAATATGGGATCCAAGTCTGGTGGAGAGTATTTTTCTACCGTGGGAAGCTGAGATGATACAATGGATTCCTGTGAGTGAAGGGTATGTTGAAGACCTATTAATTTGGCCTCTAACTCCAGATGGGAATTATAGTGTGCGGAGCACTTATCGAATGTTGGAAACAAATGCAAGACTTTTAAGTCCATGCAATTCTTCAATGGATGGGGGGGAGTAAGGTGTGGAAAGGGATTTGGAAGATTAAGACACCGAATAGAATTCACCGTTTTATTTGGCAGGCTGCAAGAGACTCCCTGCCTACAAAACAAAACCTCAGACAACGACATGTCCCTGTTGAAGCTTCCTGTGCTTTATGTGATAAGCATACAGAGTCTTTAATCCATTGTGTGTGGTTATGTGATCATGCCCAAGTTGTGTGGAAATCTAATATAAGCTTTGCCAGGTACTACAGGAAGCAATATAGAAGTTTTTTCGAGTTACTGGAGGAGGTGATGAGTTAGGGATCGAGGTACTATGTTGCTCTGTTTTCTACTATTGCTTGGTGTCTATGGCTGAGGAGCAATCACTTGAGAGAAAATCAACCCACTTGGCTGTTAAAGGAAGTTGGAGATAGAGCGAGAACATTAGTGATGAAGTTCTTTGAAGTATGTAAGTCTGATGTAGGTCCGAGTGCCCCTACTATGCCTGTGCATTAGTCTCGCCCACCTGAGAGTTTCTACAAGGTGAACTTCAATGCTGCTATGTTTGAAAATTTAGGCTATGCAGGTATCGGGGTGACTATACGGGACTCAGTTGGGGAGATTATTGCTGCTTTGTCCCAAAGAATTCCTCTTCCTCATTCAGTGGAGACTAAGACTGTGCCAAAAAGAAGAGCTACATAAAGAGAAAGATAGTCAAGAGAGAAGTACGTGGAGAAGAAGATAGAGAGGAGAGAGCAAAGTATTGCTGCTTTCTAGATAAATAAATAGTGTGTGTAAGAGCAAAAAAGATAAGAAGATTTTCTTTAGCTATGAGACATACACAAGAGGATTTATTATTGTATTTGGCGAATCTCAAGTTAGAAATAAACTTGAGAAGTATTGTAATTGATTTGATAATAGTGAAATTATTCGGAGTTTGTCTCATGGTTTTTCCCTTTAAAGAGAAATGGTTTTCCACGTAAATATTTGTGTTCTAGTATGTGATTTCTATTTTATCCAACAAGTGGTCTTAGAGCGAGGTTTGAGTGGAAGCGATGGCCGAAGAAGAAGGCAAGGTTTCAGGAATTGAGGAGTTTGATGGAATAGAATTTGGGTATTAGAAGATGCAGATAGAAGATTATCTTTGTGGGGAGAAGTTGCATTTACCTCTTTTAGGAAAGAAACCTGATACTATGAAAGATGAAGAATGGAACCTTCTTGATAAACAGGTATTAGGAGTTATTCGATTAACTCTGTTAAGATCAATTGTACATTGTGGGGAGAAGTTGCATTTACCTCTTTTAGGAAAGAAACCTAATACTATGAAAGATGAAGAATGGAACCTTCTTGATAAACAGGTATTAGGAGTTATTCTATTAACTCTGTTAAGATCAATTGTACACAATGCTGTAAAGGAGAAGACTACAGTGGATCTGATGAAAACTTTGTCTAGCATGTACAAAAGGCCGTCAGCTAACAACAAAGTGCATATGATGAAGACGTTGTTCAATTTGAAGAAGACACAAGGCACTCCTGTAGTGCAACATCTGAATGAGTTCAATATGATCACAAATCAATTATCCTAGCTCAGTGGAAATTGAAATTGAAATTGATGATAAGATTCGTGCATTGATTGTTTTGGCTTTTTTTTTACCAAACAGTTGGGAAGCCATGAGAATGGCAATGAGTAATTCTGTAGGGAAAAGCAAACTCAAATATAATGATATTCGAGATTTGATTTTAAGTGAAGAGGTTTGCAGAAAAGATGTAAGTATAAACAATGCACAAGAACAAGCTTTTGTCACAGAGAACAAGAGCATAGGTAGAAATAGAGGACCTAATGATCGGGCAAAGTTCAATGATAGGTCATAATCAAGAGATAGATCTCAATTTAAGGAAACTAGAGAATGCTTCTATTGTGGAAAAAATGGCCACATAAGAAAAATTGTTGGCATTGGAATAAAGAATAAACTAAAGGAAAAGATGAAAAGAATGATAGTGAGAAAAATACTATAGCTATTGTGATTTCTGAGGATGTTGTGGTGCTCTCTGTTAAGAGCAAAAGTGTGAGCATGTTGCCAATAATGATGCTGAGTAGGTTATTGATTCGGAAGCCTCCCATCATGTTACACATACAAAGCAGGAAATTTTGGTACTGTGATAATAGATAATTCTAGTTACTCAAAAATTGTGGGAATTGGTGATGTGTGCACCAAAACCAATGTTGGTAGCATTGTGATGTTGAAGAATGTGCGATATGTTCCATATTTAAGAATGAATGTATTCTCTACATTAGTTATGGATAGAGCGGGTTATTGTAACCACCATGGCAATGGAAGATGGAAACTTACTAAGGGATTATTGGTTGTTGCAAGAAGGCATGCTTGCTATGGTATGTATAAGGCTCATGTAAAGACTCATAAGAAGAAGTTCATTGAAATTAAAGATTTTGAGAAGACTTCACAGTTTAGAGTTGGGATTGATGGTATTGATACTAAGAGAGTAAAATTATCATTGCTTAATGGTGCTTCAAATGAGGAAGTGAAAGACCTTGGAGGTCTTGAGCAATGGGAGCAATATCCTCCTCTAGAGATTGTTAAATCTTATGAGAAGAGGACTATTGGAGAGCGTTGAATTGTTAACTTTGAGAATACTTGGGCTTCTTATGAGGGGGAACCAAGGGATTGGATTAAGAATATCCAAGATGAGCACATTATTTAAGAATAAAAGATATTGATATTGATATTGATAAGGTGTTCTTTGTGTTAGTGAAGATAATGAAGAAGGCCAAGCCAGGTGTCAGCTTGACCATCATAAATTTGAATTGAAGAGCTAGATTGAAGATCTCTACCTATTGATGGGCTGGAAGGGGGAATTGTTGGGTGCATGGCACCAAAGTCCAACCCATATAACATCAAAGCCCATATATGGGTTTGTTTTGTTCTGACCGTGACTAGCAAGCATCCCAATTCAAATTAAATTAGGATCCGAGTGTATTAGGAGTGTAAGGTGGCAAAGGTTAACATATAAAGACAATTGTATGTGATTTTTTTAGATTAAGCCACACAAGAGAAAAGAGAGAGTGAGACTGTGCTAGAAAGAAGAGCTACATAGAGCGAAAGACAACCAAGAGAGAGCTGTCCGTGGAGAAGAAAATAGAGTGGAGAAAGAAAAGTGTTGCCACCTTTGAGATAAATAAATAGTGTGTGAGAGCAAAGAAAACAAGAAGATTTTCTTTAGCCGTAAGACATACATAAGAGGATTTATAATTGTATTTAGCGAATCTCAAGTTAGGCATCAACTTGAGAATTATTGTAATTAATTTGATAATAGTGATATTATTCAAAGTTTGTCCCGTAGTTTTTCCTTTCAAGAAGAAAGGGTTTTTTCACGTAAATATTTGTGTTCTTATGTGTGATTGCTATTTTTGAATTTAGGACCCAACATGATTTGCCTACTGAGTTATGACCAAACATGATATATAACTTATCACCATTGTTATTGGGAATAACTGGAAGTTTAACTATAACGAGCTGAATGTTTTAGTTTTTGTCACCGAGAAGGGAAAAATAGATTGAAGTAAAAGATTTTGCAGGGAACATCCAGTAGTGGGTATTGTTTTGACTACAATTTCAGTCTTTTGATCGAAAATCAACATATACCATACCAGCAAGATACTATCAAAAGCTTGTACTAGCAACAATATATATAACTTGCTGTGAAAATGACAAAAATGTAATAACAGATTTTTTATCATATTACTTTGAATTAATTAATGCCGCAGTTAACAGTGATATTTATCCATGCATATATAGGCACTACTCTAGAACATTCATATTGGGTCTTGTAAATGTCATATGTTGGTAATATTTAGTTTCAGAGCCCCAAAACCTATCATTACCTAATCTTGCAAAGTCTTGCAATTGCAAAAAAAAAAAATTTGCAATTGTGCTACAGTGTCATCATAAAAATAGGATGGCATTGTAGTACAATTGCAAATTGTAAAATATTTATATTGTACTTTATGGTGTTAGGTGGGTTTTTTTTTTTTTATATGAAGAGGAAAAGAGAGAAAGAGTTGATGAAATTAATATTTTAATGAATAGATAAGATAAATAAAAGTTGGGATGTTAGGTATATTATAAAATGATATAGTATAATTAATAAAGTAGTTTTTAAGATAGCAAAATAGAATAATTCCTAAAAATGGATGGGAATGCTATTAAAAAATAAATAAAATAAATAAATAAATAAAAGAAGGAAAGAGATAACACCACTTCTAAATCTCACTTATGCCTTTGTCTCCACATAAACTCTCTCTTTTTCAAGACAACCACACACGCACAAAGGTGCGGTTTGGATTGAGATGAATCCTGCGTTTGCGTTTGCGTTTTTGATTTTTTTTTCCTTTTTTTTTACCTAGAAGCACGTGAACACAGCTGCCAATGGGTCCCGTGCACAGTGCACGAGACCCACACCACTTTCAGCGTCCACATATTTGTCTGCTATGACACTGTTAGTGGGTCCTGTACTGTTTATGGGACCCATAAATCTCAATTTTTTCATTAAAAATGGGTCGCACGGTACTATTCACACATTTAAAAATTATTTTGTTACAGTGTTTTCAGTTTTCAATTTCAGCAACAATAAGTTCAATCCAAATAGACCCAAAATGAAGGACTTAGAGCATTCTCATCAGATATGTCAAATGCTAAATATTTGACATTTGACACACCAAATACCAAAAAACACCTTACAACAGGTGTTTCAAATATACCAAATATTTGGCATTGGTGTCCGTACCGTTCCAAATTTGGAACGGTGCGGACACAAATGCTAAATCAAAATAATGATTTTTTATTCGATTTTTCTCTCTCCTCTCACTCCTTTATTTGATTTTTTCTCTCTCTTCTCACAATCTGCCTCTCTCCCAACCCGTGTCCTTTCTCTGCCTCATTCCTCTTCAGATCAGATTCCCAGCTTCTCCCTCAACCTCAACCTCAAACGTCTTTCTCTCTCTTTGCACCTCAAATCAAACCCAAATAAATGTCTTTCTTCTCTCTTTATCAAGCAGCAGAGCTATGGATTAGGTCGTGATTGATTGGTTTTTGGCGAGTTGTTGGTTGAGCTTTGGGTTTGGGTGGTGGAGTTAGTTGTGATTTTGGTATTGGGTGGTTTTGATGGGTTTGGATTTTTGTTGGTTTGGAGGTGGGTTGCGGTGCCGATGGGTCTGACCAAACCCAAATCAGAACCATATTGTCGTTTGAAGCTGCGTCATCCTCCACTGCTGTTGCCGCCGATCTCGCCGCCTCGTTCTCCATAACTCGCCAGCTTGATGCGTAGTCCCTCATGCCACGCTGATCTCGTCGCCTTGTTCTCCACAACTCACCACCAACCTCTCTCAATCAAGTTGTGGGTGTGAGATTTGGGATGGTGCTGTGGATTTGAGATTTGGGATGGTGCCAATGGGTTTGAGATTTGTGGTTGTGGGCAATGGTGTGGTGCTGTGGATTTGGTGGTAATTTTAGTTAAATATTATTTTAATGTGTGGATATATTATTTTAATGTTTAGAATCAAATAATAGAAGATGTGATAAATGGTGACTTGTAAAATGGTGTGTTAAAATAATAAAGTAGGTCTTTGATGTGTCAAAATGACATTTTTTATAAGAGACCTGATGAGGATGCTCTTATCGGGGCTTTCCCTAGTTCACTTTTAACAATGGACAATACTCTGACACAATTGTAAAGGGCAATAAGTACAAGTGATTAGTGTTGACAAGTTACTTATTATGAAATGTATTAGTAATCATTTAAAAAAATTATGAAAAAAATAAAAAAATGACTAATTTTATTTTGATAATTTTTTTACTTTTTCATAAAAATATATTTTAAATTGGTGATTAATTGATTAATACATGTCTCAAGAACATAAATTAACCAAACCCATTCTAAATATCGTCATATATATGAAAGGTAGAGCTGGCGCTGAATCGAAAGGCTGAGGCAGCTAGCTAGCTACCACACTTTTACGACTAGCTGTGTTTGTGGCGATGTCAGCAGCACAGTACACTGTCAGCAGAGATTTTGAAATGCAAATGCAGCCCGTTAAGATGTCTTCATATGCATTTGTTTATTAAAGTTAATACACTTCAGGGGGGCGCAGAAAATTGAGTTACAATTATTTTGATAATAAAAAATTTATAATAAAAAAATGATATCCCATTCTTGCCAAACTAATCCACTCACCACCTATTAAATAGTTCAAAATTTCATTAAACCGATGGTGTGGTTGATAAAATTTTAAATCTTTAAGTTTAAAACATGTTCTTCAAATTTATTAAACCCAATAAACTGACTCTCAATAGGAACAAATCACCTTATTTCTGAAAATTTATAAAATTAAAGAAAAACACACACGCACCAAGTTTTTGTCCACTTTGGTGAAATAGGGATTTCATTTACTAATGGGATCTATACTAAACAAGGGGCTCATCATAATCAAGACAATAATATGGCCATATTTATCGACAAAGTTTGGTCAAAACCTTGGTATTCAAGAGAGTTGTATGTAGTGGCATGAAGAAGGGGCAGCATTGGGTGGACAACGTTGGGTCAAAACAAAGTGACCAAATCACGGTAAGAGAGTGGGGCGGCTCACCATTCCTAACGTTTAAAGCAAGAAAGAGAAGTTGTTTTAACCCTACTTTACTTCATATCTCACATGCAGGGTTGACCCATAAATCCTGCGGCAGGTTCCCTTATTTTCTTATATACGCACCGAATCCTTGCTCCGTTTTGCCTTTTTTTCCAAGATAGGACCACGCAACTTCTCTTTCACTCAGTGTCTAACATACAAAGTTAAACAAATCCACGTGCAAATGAACATGCACAACAACAAACGCAAATACTGACAACACAACGAGATCCAAAGATAGAGAGATCAAGCAACGTTGTAATAATATTTAGGCATTTCATTAAAGGCAATGATAGGGGATTTAAGTCCAAAGAGACTCTCTCTTAAGAGGGTCTTGGATTACATTGCTAGAAGAAGCAAAGCTGAGGTACTGGGGAATATTGTTGTCATCGAAGCTATTAGTGGATAGAAGCAATGACTTGTCGACTTGGTCTATCTGATGCGTTGGTAAGTTTGGCTCTTGCTGCATCTGGATGCAGAGTATCTCTGCTTGAGCCACTGCAAGTTGCATTTCCAATTGTGATACTTGATTCTGTAGGAAAGATATAGCCCCAACACATCCGTAAACTGGGTCTCGAACTCTTGCATTTGCTTCATAAACTAAACTACTCACAGCATCAGCCCTCTGATGAACAGGAAGCTCCTGTGAAATTTTACAAGAAAATAAAATACCTAAGCACTTCTCTTTTGTTTTTTTTTTTTTTGGGGGGGTGGAGGGGGACAAGGTACTAATTCTAAGATAAAAAGGAAGGTAAAGAACAAGATTAAAAATGAAACATGAACATTAGCAAATAGAGAGAGAGAAACCTGCAACATTTTGCTGACATTGCTAGCACCAAAAACCTTGTGAACAATGGCAAACTTGTGAGGGTCATCAGAAGGGAAGTAAGGAGCGAAGATGCAATCCTTTGCACACCGGCGTCTCAATAACTTGCAAGAAGCACAAGGTGAAGAACCCCCCATTTAGACACTCACTCCAGAACAACCGAAAAAAAGTGGAAAAAAAAATGTTTTCTTTGAAATGGGAAGAGCTAGAAGATGAAGAGAAATGTTGCACAAAAGGCGTAGTGTTTAAGAGAATGAGCTTAGCAGGTTATTTATACTAGTTTATAAAGAGGTGCAAGCTAGCTATCTCAGTGTAGAATAGATCCACATGTTTCTGTATTAAAATATACAAATTAAGTATATAATCATAATTAAACAACAAGAAATTCAATGCATTGATAGGGCAGTCTTTATCAGAAAAACAAAGAAAAGAATAAGAATTGATAAAGACTACACGATATTCCTTGGCGTAGAAAAAAACCAATACAATACACAGACAGTTCATACATAACTTTACAGATTTAGCCAAGTAATAGAAAAGATTTGTACAATACAAGAATGGCAATCAGGTAATACCATGAAGGACATAAAGGTCATTCAAGGCAGTGAATTAATAGATTATTATCAAAGAAACTGGTGATAAGAGTTGACCACCGCCTATGCGCGTGATGGGTTGGCAATTAATCCATGCAGTTCTGTAGTTTTCACGTTCTCGATTTGACTCTTCTATTTCTGTGTTCTGTATTCCATTTCCATAGGAGAGTAAATTAGTGAGATTGAATTTTTTTTTTTTTTTTAATTATTTAGATAGTACTTAGAGAGTAGTTAATTTTAATTAAAGAGAGTAATAACTAATTGGGGTTAGGGTATTTTTTTAGAAAGAAAAAGATGTGAAACCCTAACTTGGACCAAGACCCCGAGAGAGGTGAGTTCAACGTGAATGTTTGTTGGCGGACATTCACATGGAAATATACATCTCTTTCTCTCTCGATCAATTCTCAAATAGTTTGAATTGGGTTGCACCGGCTGAAACTTCGATCACCGTTTCACGCACCAACTTCTACAAGTCAAATTATATATATTCAATTTAATCGAACCAACAAATGCAATAACATCGAGAGTACCAACTTGGATGCTTCAAGGTCCTTTTATTTTATTTGTGTGTTTTCCTTGCTTGACCTTTTTTCTGTTTTGGTCATCCCTCGAGCTTCAGCGTAACAATTTTGATTGACATAATGTATTCAAAGATGAAGGCGGCTAGCAACCTAGCACATCACTTTTTCCTTTTCTTTTTTTTTCTTTTCTTTTTTTTTTTAATTTTTTTTTAAGATGGGTTCAAACCCCAAATCTTTCATTCAATAATAAAAATTTTATAAGATAAGTTAATTGAAACTCATAGCACATTTAAGCAACTAACAGCAAATAATGGATTTTTTTTTTTTAAAGAAACAAACACACAAGGAGAGGGTAGGTCCATCCATGGGTCGGGTTTGTGCCCAACCCACAACCGACTCGATCAAATCAGATGGAGAACAACCAAACCTACCATCGATTGATAAGGGATATTGAATTGAATGGATCAAATAAGCTTCTGGTAAAGTTGAAAAAGGCTGAAAATTGATTTGGCAAGATCCCACTAGATCCATCCAAGATCTAATGAGATTTTTCCAGATTTGACAGAGATCTCGTTGGATCTAGTAAGATTTTTGTCAAATTTGGCAAATATCTCACTAGATCTAGTAGATGTCAGACCTGGCTATGTCAGTTTTTGAAAACCGAAACTCAACACCGACCGCCGAAGTAGTTGTCTCAAGTGGAGACAAGTTGGATTTGTGGGTGGCTTGGACACCCCTAGGAGATGGTATGGGAGACTTTCTCAATGCTTGTTGATTAAACACTTTTTTTCTTTAGCTTAGTACAATTATGCTCTTGTGGTGGGGCAATTTATCAATGCTTACTGATGGAGCCCCTCCAAACTAGCCTTAAGAGGGGAATGTTGGATTGATATATATAAGGAATATTTTTTGATGCATTGAGTTTAATCAATAGTGCTAATCAAAAATCATTCTCCATCCCTTTTTTTCCTAAAAGGGTGAGAGTTATTTAATAAAACCTATCCAAACTTTACAAGCAAAAACAACCACCATAAAGAAATAATCAATTCTTTAATTCTAAAAATTTCTATAAGAGTGTTGTAACTCATTGACATTACATATTTTTCTTTTCAAGGAAAATCAAAGTCCAAAACCTTCTTAAATCTCCCATTGTTCTAACTCTTAAATTATTATAATTAATTAATTAAAATTTAAACAACAAAAAACCCTATAGATTCCTCCCACAGATAATAGAACAAACTGACCCTCTGTTACCAAAAAATTCAAAACAAAACCATCCCCATATTGAGTTTGAGTTTGATTTTGGCTTCTTTACGAATACTCTAAAAGCACCCAACAATCGATAATATCTGCTTTACAGGAATTTTATTAGTACGAGATGGAAGTCTAAGAATAGCAGAAACTCTTATCTTGCCAATTTAGGCCTCCTTTTCATAGCTTGAAATTGATGATGACTCTATATTTGAAATGAGATTTCATTAATTATCCCATTAATTTTGTAAAAACCTCAATATATGTGGTTTAGCTTGGATTTGATAATCCTCTACAACTTTTAGGGTAACTTTCACCTTGGAGTTCTTAAAATTCTAGACGTCATTGTAAAATGAGTAAATTTTACATCATTAATATTTAAACAAACATTGACTATTGTTATTTTGGAATTTATTTAACTTATTGATTACGTGACAAAAATTAATCTACTCATTTCACAAAGGATAGATGTAAGGACACAATTTGTTCCTAAAGCCCAAATGAAGGGTCAATGGCCCAAAGAACCTAAAACAATGAATTTGTAAGAGAATGGGCTTGAAAATGAACTTTCAATAAGTTATGTAAACGGTGATCACAATAGGTTAATTATCGCTAGAAAGCCAATTATAAACAGTTTCTATGCAAGAAAAATTCTCCTTGATCAAGTCCAAGGATGGTTTGCTCTTATATATTTCTTTTAAACTTATGTAAAATTACAGTTCTTAAGTATATGGTAATTTTTCCTTAGATTTTCTTATGATCCCCTTACAATGGGGGTTTTTCTTCTTTATATTCTCCTTCCTTCTTTCATCTCAGCCCTCCACATGTAGATCAGATTGTTGGCTTTGATACTTGTCCCATCAGTAACTTCCTGAAGTCTTTGAAAGTAGCTGTAAGGCTGAAAATTACTGTTCAGGTATCACCTCCACATTAATGTGACTAGGGGGTTAAATGTAGAGTATTCAATGTGGTGGTAGTATCTTTCTTCTCAAATATTTCCCAACTCTCTTTTGTCTTATTCCTGCCTGATGTTTATCCTTACCAGCACGATTGCTTGTTGCCTTGTTCTTGATGAAGGGTTGGACCTTTAACCTCTACTATGTTTAACCGAGGAGGTACTTCTCCTCAATCAACATTTTTAGCTCCTTATGACTAAACCTCTTCCATGGCCCATTAACCTGTATGCCTTCGTTAACTTTTACCTGTCCTCGGTTTATCTGATGTCCTCGAGCACGGCTCATGACCCAATACTCATATATGGGCCCTTCATCCCTACAATAGCTATTATTTTAAAATTACATGATGAATATAACCAAAAAAAATTCTAGAAAATCTTAATACATTCAACTTAAATGCTTAATTATAATTGCTTGTCTAGTTCCAATTTGAATAGTATACAATTTGATGATAATATGCATTTATAAATGTGTTTGTGTTTGTGGATTGAGTTCAAATTATACCTAGTATAACAATTTGTAAATAATATATCACCTAATAACTTTTTATTGTATGTGATTTTTAAAAAAAATTACAATTAAATTACATTATCTTCTTATATTGTCCATACTTGCAAAATTTTAAAATAATTAGCTAAAAAATATCATCTATAAAAAGTTAAAATTCAAAAAAAAAAGTATTTTAAAATTATATACAAAATATAAGTTTGTATATCGAATTATAAATGATATATTATATTTTGTACAAAATTTGGTATGTGTATTAAGAACGAAGATAATGTGTAATCCAATGATGAGAGGATTATGATCAAATTACATGTTTGGTGAAACTATTTGTAAATATTATTACACTATTTAATAATTTTTTATTGGATTGATATTTTAACAATTGTATAGATAGATCATATGTTTTCTATGTTTATAATACGCCTATCAAATTTTGTGTCACTCAAGTGTTTGATTCACAATTCATGTTTTGTAATGATTTTAAAGTTAAAATTGTTGTAATTTATATTTGATTTGACCAAAGAAAAAGGGAATAAAAAGTTATTGAGTGGTTTAACACTAACAAAAGTTAAAACAGGTTTAACTTAACCCAAACCTTATATGTTTGATGGTTGATTCCATGTAACATGTGTGTCACAATTTGCATCTTATTCTTGCTAGAACATAATATTTTGCATATAATGTTAAATTTAAAATAACTTAAAATTAATTTAAAGATTTTATAAATGATATAGCTATAAAATTTTTGTTTATATTGATATTTCACAATTATATAGAGTATAAGAAGACAATATAATATAAATGTGGATTTAAAAAAAAAAAAATTCACCAGTAAAGAGATATTGAATATAGTCTAATATTAAAAAATGTTGTACCGTATGAACTCTCCTATGTACGGGTTTAGATGTGTGTCAAAAATGTGCATCCTGATCTCACCATGACACAATGCAAATCATATGACCTTCTAGACCCATCTACCAATCAATTCAATTGATGCCCCCATTGCAAACACGGTATAACAGACATGACACGTGAAGATTAGACTAAGCGTGAACAGAACAGAATCCATGCACCCACGTGCATAAGAAAATGAAAATTAAGAGCAACTTAATTAAATTATTTGAGACCTTCTATTGTGGTAGCCAATAAGGTCTTTCAATATTTCTATATGATAGATAGCGAGCATCTACATTAAATCAGCTCAAAAATCAACAAGAGTAGTAGTAATGATAAACAAAATGATGTTTCAAACAGAATCTACTTTGGATCAAAACGTCACTCATTGGTATGGGCAGTAATACACGGCATTGCTAGCTGCATGAAAAATGTTGCACTGTTGGATTTTTTTTTCTTTTACTTGTTTATTATACTAAATTAATTTATCTTATATAATAATAGTAAAAATACCGACCAAGAAATTAATGTGAAACAGTTAATGAGATTCGACATGAAGCTAAGATGAAACGATTATTAAAAGGAATCTCATTTCAAGAGAGATTGAAACTAAAATTATTTGTAGTTGTGGAACCCTAAGACCTTTTCCCTCTCTAGCATTTAATGTTCTTCACATGACTCCAAGCTTCTAATCTTTTGTTCCGAGGAAAACAGCACTCTTTTTCTAGTTGTCATGGCATATTTATTTATCTTTTTTTTTAATATGAACATATCTTATAAACTAAGTTTACGTTCTCTTAGACTTTCATCTCATACTTTTTTTATAAAAAAATTATTGGGACCACTTTGCAGAATTTATTTAATTAATTGCATTGCCTCACAAAACGCGTATTTTTTTATCTAGTTTCAAGTTTCAAACACCTAAGCTCTAGGAAGAAGAAAAACCTCCACACTCTAAACGGTGAGAACCTTGTCATCTTTGTTTTACAGCAATTTTTTAAGCTATACGAATAAAGTAGAGAAAAACAGACATCTCTCACTACCTTAGAGAAATAAAACATGCGAGCTCCAATGCAAACATTAAATGCGCTTGGTGATATGGAAGATTCGATTATTGAGAATTGAGATGTGCATGGTTCTTAAATCTAAAACGGTGGAGATTAGAAGCAATGTTTGAACAATGGAAAAACTCTGTAGTTACATGGGGTTCAAGTGGCAACTGACCTAAAAATTCAATTGCTTGAGCAGAGTGTAGTTGGATTTCCAATGCCTGTAATGTATTCAAAATGAAAGTCTATATTATCAGCTCTATGAAAAGATAAAGCTAGGGTAGCATCAAACGTTAAGAGCACCATGATCTGATCATACCAATTAACATTGGACTGGACCGTTCTAACTTCTAACTTCTTGCTGCAGGGGATTCGTTTTCCTTAATTTCGATATGGTATATAATTATACGTTTCTCCCACGTGAACATGATGTTGATCTGCCTATTTTTAGTAAACTAATACCTTTTTTAAAAGAATATTTGACAAAGTATCATTTTTTGATAAGTAATATTTGACCAAGTATCATATTTGAATGTTATTTTAAAAATTAGTCTTTTTTGAATTTCTTCACTTGGAGAGATAAGATTCGGAGACAAATTTCCTATTTTTCACGTTTTAAGGGAAATTCTTCGCTTTAATGTTAAAACCTTAGTTAAGATTCAGAAAAAGGCCCCTAGTTTTTCTTTTTAATGCAGCCTTACTTTTACTTCTTTTTATCTTTTTTTTTAAATAATTTGTTAGTCAAAAAAAGAGGATTTGAATTCTAAACGTCTCCTTTATAAAAAAATATAAGTACCAACTTATTAAATTATAAAACTCTTGCAAAACAGCCGTAATTAACAAAAAAATTAATAATATTATTAACTAAAAATGGCAGGGTGCAGCCCCACATCAAAATTACAGTGCAAATAAAGGACAGATAAGACAGAAAAACATGAGCAGCCATTTTTAAACTGGCCCATGATTAAGCAGGCTTGGGCAAGCCCTATAGGTAAATGGGGCAGTGTCTAGCCAATATTCTAACTATTCAAACCCTGACCAGATTTTTATTTTTATTTTTAAATTTATAATTAAAAAATAAAAACCTATGCAACCAATTTTATTTTATGTCACTGTGATATATCAATTCTCTCTCACAAGGATATAAAGTCAATTACTAATAACTTTTGAACAAAAAAAATTTACTAGATGAATTAACCTGTAATTAAACTGCCATATATCTTGTGCAGATGATAGGTTGATATTCCTAACCCTCTGTATTTGAGATGAAAACAAGTTCCAGACTAAAAGGTTATCGCCTTAATTATCAGTAATTCAACCCCAACTTTTGAATAATAACAGTACAAATATTCTTATTATTAACATAGAGAATATATTCCTAAAAATGACTATCCACTTTGTCCTAGACATATAAAACACGTTAAGGGCGTGGTCAAGGCTGAGCGACAGACAGTACCACAATTGTCTATGGTTGGCCCACGAGGCCTATCTCAAGTCTATGAAACAAACTTGCGTCGGCTAAAAATCAAGATCACTGAATGATCATGATTCCACATTTTGACTAAACATGGTTTTTGCTGCTATTAAAGCATGTGACTAAAGTTGTAAAAGAGTTCATTTCTGACATGAAAACTGTTTACTGTCAAAAAAGGGTGTCCCAGCCCTGGACGAATTATTGGGTCCTTCGAAGTTTGAGCAGAAACCTCCAAAATTTGAGTAAAAGTTAGTAACATGAACAAGCCGTATCCAAAAAAGCGCATCATTACAATCCATAAGGTGCCACCTAAATTACCATGAAGTGTATGTAAATCCAGTAAGGCACTAACTTCCAAAATACCAAAAAAGGAAGGGACCAGAATGCAATGACCTCAAAGTTGAATGGTTTATGATTTACTGGTAGTACGTTGCAGGTCATGCAATTTTCGTTCATTTCTCTTCTTGATTCCAATTCTGAACATAGTGCTTGCTACACATTTTGTCTCTTGACACAATGAAGGAAGTATTATTTTTCCATTCTCAGTCCTCTTCTTTGTCAAGTACTCTGCAGCTTGCGCCTGAACTGAAATGAAGACGGAATTTACATTGATCAAATGACTGAAAGGGGCCCTTAAATGCGATGTCTTAGGAACTTGAAATTTATTTAATTCCCAACCAAAAAAAGAATTGATTTTAATTGCCATTAGATCAGAACCAAGATAGATTAGTACAGAAAAGTAACTCTCATTAGACCCAGAGCACTTCATTCTGGGTCCTGACACTAGCTCACTTTCTAAAGATATCAGTCTGAATAAATAACACGACTAGGTAAATAATATCATAACTTCATAAGCCATGCATTATGAAATGGTTGATCATGTGCCAATACTTCTCTAACCATCAATGACAGACAGAAATAAATGAAACCCCATAGAAATATCCTAATGAAAAAAGTTAGTATCTTCTTTTCAATAAAGAAAACTAGAAAAGTAACAAACGACAATAAGAACAACATTAACAAGTGCACTATCCAAGCACTTGCATTCTGGGAGATCAAAACTATACGACAAACAATTGAAAAGATGTATTACCAAAAATAATTTACAAGGGCCTCAGATAACAGTATGCCAAAGCAGTTAATTGTGATACACATGATGCACAATTAAACCAGTATTCCGTTTCATACTTATGTTGTTGAAAATTGTGATAATTCAATAGTGCCACCACCTAAAGGCAACATGAGATGTCATTTTGAAGATCCCTGCCTTATTCAGAACATGTATTCCATATGTCAAGCTCAAAACATGCTAATTCCGTATATAAGTATATAACTATTTCTCCTTCCATATACACATCACTTACTGGCACAACCATAACTTAAGCCTTTGTCTTTCCCCTACATGAATTTTTTTACGATACTTAAATGTTCTTCGTTATTGTCATCATCATCATCAACTGAATTACAGGCACATAACAAATACAACATAAAACTGAGAGAATAAAGGAGGTTTGATTCCAAGGGAAGGAATGAGAGTGAGAAAAACCATATTCTTGTGGAAGGGGAGTTTTTACAGATTATGAAACGAAAATGTAATATCATTATATGGTTCCAAGCATTTGATAGATAGTTACAAAATTGCACCATCAGTCGTAAGCAGAACTCTGAGGTTTTCCTATGGTATTGAGGGTCATCAGCCAACTACAACCTTATCAATGCAATGGATCACAAATTCAACATGATGGTACAAGGGGTTTGATTTATTTTTATCTGCTTCTGTGAATGAATCCCATCTATTGGCTGTTGGCATCAAAGCTAACATTAATATTTGGTTTGTAGCAAAATCAGGTTATCTTGCAGATGGCATACCATCTAGGAATCTAAATTAACCCTAAAGTAACTGAGTTGCTGGCTTCGAACTGACCATGTTGGGAAGGTGGATACAAAAACATTTATCAAACAGCTTGGCAGCAGCTACATCTAACCAGCCCAAAAGGACTCTGAGAGCCGGTCAGTCCTATCATATGTTCAAATCAATTGGACAAAAATTTCAAAGTTTTCTTTTCCCTTCGAAGAAAGCTTGCAAAGAATTTGCACAAATAAAGAAGACCTACCAGAGCGTGAAGCGGCTGATGTCATAGCAAAATCTTTTAGTCTCTTTATTTTTTCATAAACTTGCACACTTTCAAAGAATTCATCTATTTTGGGGTTTGCAATATCAGTCTTCTTAAGACATAATAATGCATTTTCACATGACTGCAAAAGAAAAGGTCAACAGTTAAGACTGAGATTAGTGTAAGAAACCACTAAGTTGCCCATGATTTCAAACTAGATCACCTAATACATACACAAAATAAAAGTCCCAAGATTTGAGTTTTTAACCCATCTTGATATTGCATAAAGTAAGGTAGAAAATACAGCAAGTATAACCAATCAGATAATAGAGTTATATTTACATTTACATATTACATTGCTGATATGAGATTATTTTCTAAACATGGACTTTAGGGCCAGATGAAAGGACAGAGTCACATCTGGAATGGAAAGGTAACAGAATCCCTTTGAAATAGAGCTCTAAGCACATGGAAACGAAAAGAAATAACAAGATATTATCACCAAAACAGAACAAAAAAAAAATGTTAATTCGTCTTAACAAAGACCACATGAGACCACTACAAAAGTTATCAAGTTCCCTTCAAGATTAGGATGGATAGAATTTTTACCAACGTTACACGTGTATACCAAATCAAATTGCTAAAAAATTCAAAAATTCTGAAAACTCATAGGCTCAAGGGCAATCTCAATAAGTTGGCCCATTATAGATATTTGTAGTCATCAAAATTCACAATATTTAAAATTTAGCTAACAGCATTCAGGGAATCCTAAGACTGGACAGATATAACGTTCACTGATTTCCCATTCTAGACTATGGATATGCACCTCCAAATGCTATGTAACATACTACAATTTAAGAACCACTGATACTCCCAAAACCTCCGGTGTGTCCGTCAAAGACACTTTAGATTGTACATGCTGTATTTTTTTTCTTTTAAGAATTCCTTTGGTTTTAGATATGTTTTTACAGATTTGAATATTTGTTATTTATTCCAAAAAGTCTAAATAAACATAAAAGGCCATGTGGCATTTCAGGTGACATCTAGTCAAGGCAAATATATTATCGTTTGCTACATGAAACTTTTCCATGCACTGCTTAATAGTAATGACTATTTTGAGTCTTTTGACATAAGATAAAAAGATTAAGTGTGCATTTGAATACTACTTATTCTACTGAAAGTTGAAAACTAAAAATAATAAAAAATCATTTTTCGATTATTGTTCACTTTTAAAATTACTGTTCACATACTTATTTGCGGTGCAATAGACATTGGTTAAAAAATAAAAAACAGTTGAAACGCTAAACGCGCAAAACAAGCAGACCCTAAGAACTTAAATAATACCTTAGGGACCATCTTAAAATAAAGGACAAAGGTAAATAGTAATTATACCATAAATAAATATACCTCAAGATATATATATATATAATATATATAATATTAATTAACTAGTTGTCATATTCCCATCATGTCACTTGTGTTTGTGTCCATGCTTCTTAGACTACAATTGATGTTTTTGATACAAAAAAGGCTCATCGTGGCATCGCAGTTTCCCAAAATAAGATTACCACTCTAGCGACTCGTAAATTCAAGTAGCACCAGAATAGAATCAAAGTAAAACAATATAGAGATTACCTTTCCAGCAATAGAGTAGAAACCATTATCCAACGAGTGTTCGGCAAAATTTAGCCATTCCAAATAAGAAACTTCTAGCCATTGGCAACTTGTAGACTTGAGTTCCCGCATATGCAAGGCCTCGTATCTCAAAGCCAAGCAACTCTGAAAGCATTCAGTTGAAATTAAAATAAATAAACAATCATGGATCATCGATACAGATCTAGCATTACAAATTACAAAGGCCTAGTAACACAGTTTAGCCGAGTAATTTCATAACAACATATATTTTAGAAAAATTAGATTTTAAAACAATAATAATAATAATAAAACTAAATCAGAATGTTTTAAAGTAACATAATTAAGCGCTTTCAAAAGTTAATTAATCAAACACAACCTGAATTAATCATCACAAATTCAAATTCCAGGCGTATTCAAACGATTTCAGATTGAAATCGAAACAATGCTTTCAACATCTCCTAATTCAGTTTCAGGCCAGCCATCTCGATCGGTAAAACCAAAATTAGCTAAAATGTAATCAGTTATTATATTGACTATTCCAGTATGCATTCTCACGCAAATTATTAATGATTCAAATTGAGAACATATTTTAATTAATGTGTGAGGGGAAAAAGAGTAAGTGCCTCAACGTCGGCTATTAGAGCGAAAGCGCGGACGAAGAATTCAAGGGTGATAAGCTTTTGGTGGACAGATTTGTAGGCGATTTCGCGAATGGCGGAGAGAGATTCGGATCTGAGGAAGACTCTCAAGGTGGATTGGACTTCCTTGAGCGATTTCACAGATTTGGAAACCAAAAGAGATTCGAGGATACGAAGAGCTGCGTCGTCGAGTCTGCGAAAAGAGGAATTGAGAGAGCAAAGAATAAGAATTAGATTGAAATTTTGCGAATGAATTAGGTAGGGTTAAACTTAAAGGGAACAAGGAAGAGTGATTCACCTTCTGCTTTTGATTAGGGAGCGGAAGAGGCAGATTTGCTGAGCCAATGGGTCTGAGTCTGACATTTTGGAGGGAATTTATTATTGGCGGGTTGAGGATTGGGCTTTAAAAAACTTACTGGCCTTATTATATATGCTTCGCTGGCAAGACGATTTCTAAGTGATAAGCAATGGAAGTTTATTATTAATGTTAAGTCGGCTTAAGAAGATACGGACGAAATTGATCGCCTCAGTAACTGTTAATTTGGGTGAGAAAGGATTTGAACACTCGATACTGAAGGTGACATTTTTTTTTTTTTTTCAGTGAGGCCATACATTGTTACTACCTACCTTTTTGTTTCTATAACTGCCAGGCAGCTTAACCACAAGAATACTTATTTAGGCAATGGCCTAAGCCCCAAATTGAAAAAAGCCACCTAATAATAAAATAAAAAAAAATTAAGGTCTCTCATTTAGGAGAAAAAATTCTTTTATTGGCCGATAAAATGTCTTGTTTATTTGTCTTGCAATATAAAAATATTAATTAAGACCCAAAAATTTAATCGTAAAAAAGTGTTTAACGAGTATCACCATTGTGACAGGAAGGGGCTGTTCACCTAGCGTGAAGGAATGGTGGTAACCCGGGGGTGGGGGAGTAGAGGATGAGGCCCCATACGAACATGGAGGAAGGGCGAAGGCGAACAGGTGGCCGACAACCTCAAGAAGGCCTTAATGCTGCCCGAGGACGTGCACTTCTAGGAGGAAATTGCAAATGAAGACATTATCCTCAACCTTAAGTGGCACTCTATAGCAGTGAGGGTTTTCCTCGACCAATTTTCAATAACTTAATATATATTTAAGCCTTATAGCCCTAGCACTATTTTTTTTTTTTTTTTTTTTTGAATCACAGGCCACGTAGGGGGTGCATTTGCTCGAAGATCGATTGAAGAAAGCCAACGAAGAGGCCAACGGTGAGAAGGCCCTATGGCAAGTCGCAAAATCCACCCTCCAAGAGAAGAACTGAGAGGTTGCACAAGTTGAGAAGAAGCTGGCTCCCGCCGAGAGGGCACAAGCCTCGGCCGATTAGAAGGTGGGGGGTTCTACAGGGGAAGATCGAGGAGTTTGACACCAAGCTGGCCCAAGCTTTAAGCGTGATCATGGCTCGACATGAAGAGCTTGCGGCCACGAAGAGGGGTCTAGAGCAGGCTAAGCATGACAACTACGACCTCGGCTTTGATGACATCTAGTGCTCTGAGGCCAAGGTCGTAAGGGAGGCAAGGCTAGTGGGATATTTAGGGGGGTGGGTGGCTGCCCTTGACACTATAAATCTCCCTCTGGCCTCCCCTTTCAGGGACCTATCCTAGGTTCCCCTGCCCGAGGACCCACCAGTTGAAGAAGTCCCTCAGGGAGGGCAGGCTAGGGTAGAAGAAGATAACCCTAATTTTTGTAAACTCCTAGAAGAGATTGAAGTTCACACCACTAACACCGATGTCATCGACATGGACAATCTGAGCCCTCTAAGGACCGTTCAACCCCTCGTGGCTCCCGTCCAGTCAGAAGTTACTGAGGCTACCCCCGATCCTACTTCCCCTGTCACCAAGCAAAGCCCCAATCTTGCTCCCCCTATAACTGAGCAGAGCCCCAATGCTTAACTAGGACTTCTTGCAAATTGTATTTTTTTTTGTTTTTTTTGTTATTACTGTTTATTTTGTACTCCTTAAAATTTTCAATAGAACAATTGCCCTTTTGATTTATTGATGTATCTTTCAAATTTGCACAGTTGAATTTCTGTTCGGTGCCTAGAATCATTTACTTACTTTTTACCCTGATGACATGACACTTAATTGCTGATAACAGAAAAAGAGGAGTGTTAGCACAACACTCGACCCACGACTATTTGCATGACACTCAACCCTTGAATGTTTACACCTTCCCTTACCCCCTTTTTTTACTTAGGTTTTTATCCAATTAGTGATTAAAGTCAGGCCAAGGTCAGGCTTTTGTCTTGAGTTAGGTTTCCACCTAGCCGATGACCGAGATCAGACCGAGGCTAGGTTTCTATCCTTGACAATTTTTTAGGTTTCCATCTAGTCGGTGACCGGAGTCAGGTCAAGGCTAGACTTCTGTCCTCGACAATTTTTTAGGTTTTCATCTAATCAGTGTCTGAGGTCAGCCCAAGGCTAGGCTTCTGTCCTTGACAATTTTTTAGGTTTCCACCTAATCGGTGTCCGAGTTTAGGTAGAAACTAGGCTTCTTTCCTTGACAAATTTTTTAGGTTTCCTCCTAGTTAGTGATTAGGGTCAAGTCGAGGCTAGGCTTCTGTCCTTAGTTAGGTTTCCACCTAGTTGGTGATCAAGGTTAGGCCAAGGTTAGGTTTCTATCCTTAATAATTTTTTAGGTTTCCACATAGTCGGTGACCAGAGTCAGGCTGAGACTAGGTTTTTATCGTTGACAACATTATTAGATTTCCACCTAGTCGATGACCGAGGTCAGGTCGAGGCTAGGCTTTTATCCTTGATAATTATTAGGTTTAGAATTTATTCAATATCCTCAGACTTGCCTACAATATGCTTCATTATGATTAAATACAAATAACTAGACAACTACAACAACTTTACATAAACGAATATGCATAATACAACTATACTAATGCTAGTAGAAATACTTCTTGAGGTTGCTTACGTTCCACAGTCAAGGAAGGGGTCTCTCTTCCAAATCTTCCAAGTAATAAGCCTCAGTGCCCGCCATCGTAGTAACGTAGTACAAGCCTTCCTAATTTAGGTCTAGCTTTCCCAAACTAAGGTCCTTTATGCTCCCCAGCACTCTTTGTAAGACAAGGTCTCTAGCAATGAACTTTCTTGGCCTCATGTTTCTATTATACCCTCTAGATAACTTCTACTAGTAGTTGGCCAATCAGATAGATGTTATCTCTCTGTTTTCCTCCATGAAGTCCAATTGCTCAATCATAAATTGGTCATTCTTATCAGGGGAAAAACTCATAGTCCTCATGCTTGGCAAGCTGATCTCCATTGGTATCACTGCCATAGTCTCATAAGTCATGGAATAAGGGGTCTCGCCAGTGGATCTCCTAGGAGTAGTTCGGTAGGCCCATAGCACGTTGGGCAATTCCTCAACCCATTTTCTCTTGGCATTTTCTAACCTCTTCTTCAGCCCGTTAATAATAGTCTTATTGGTGGCCTCGGCTTGCCCATTGCTCTGAGGGTACGCCAACGTAGAATATCTATTCTTGATCCCAAGGTCATAATAATATTTTCTGAAGGCCTTGCTATAAAATTGCAACCCGTTATCCGAGATCAATGTCTCTGGTACCCTAAATCGAGTCACAATGTTCTTCCAAAAAAGGTTCTTTACATCAATGTCTCAGATGTTCACCAAAGCCTCAGACTCTACCCATTTGGTGAAATAATCGGTCGCCACTATCAAAAACCTCTTGTTTCCCATGGCCCTAGGGAAAGGGCCCACAATATCTAGCCTCCACTATGTGAAAGGCCATGAGCTAGAGATCAGGTTAAGAATTCCTTTCGGATGATGGATGTTTAATGCATGCCTCTGACACTGATCACACTTTTTGACATACTCTGCGATATTCCTCTACATATTTGGCCATCAATACCCTTGAGTTATTGCTCGATGAGCTAGGGACTGACCACCTATATGGCTCCCACATATTTCTTCGTGCAATTCGCAAGAAATCCATCCATGGCTTTTAGGTGTATGCATGACAAATAAGGCCCACCATTTGATCTCCAGTACGACTTCTTCTCAGCCAACAACCAAAATTTGGCAGATTTCCTTCGTATCTTCTCAGCTTCCTTCTGTTCGTCAAAGGGGTTCTGTTTGAGATGAATGAAATGATGGGGTCAATCTAGCTCAGGGAAACAACCACGACCGCAACTTGAAAATGCTCTTGATGATTGATGCTTGAGGATTCCAATGACTCCATAGAAATGGTTCAAGGTATAGAACTCCCCATGGATGAAGCTAGGGAGGGTAGGGAATTCACGTGGCTGTTTCACCCCCTAGAAATCTAGGTCACCTTCACCGATCTAAACTGTGCTTGCAATGAACGGACTAGTTTCAGATAATATGTCATTCTCGGGTCCCTTGCCTTAAAATCTCCTTTGACCTAACTTACCACCAAACACAAGCCAGAATAGATTTCCACATCTGTAGCTTTTGCCTTCACTAATGCTCGGAGTTCGACTACCAATGCTTCATACTTGATTTCATTATTCGAGGCCTAGAAGCCTAGTCTAAGTGAATGTTCCACCCTTATACCTTCTAGTGACTCCAACACTACTCCTATTCCATAGCCTCGAGCATTAGATGCCCCGTATGTGGACACAATGGGGGAGTCACCACCTAGTTTTTGCAATGGTCTAAGAACCATATATATAGCGTCCTCTCGAGAAGGACCTTTTTGATCTTACTACTAGAGATATGGGCTCGAAGTTTAGGTACGGTTTTGGGAAGGTGTTAAGCACCCAAAACTGCCCAATCCTAAGGTTGGCTTTCTCTCATTGTGTCTTATGTTTTAACCTTTTAAAGGCACATTCAATATTGCATCTATACTCACACACGCACTAACATGCATCTAAACATACAACATGGCATCAATCATCCCATAACCTAATTATTCATATATCATGAAATATCACAACCCAAGCGTAAGCATACATCTATCATGGCATATCACAACTCAAACCTAGCATACATGGTATCTCATATCAATCAAGCATTCATCTAGCATTATCACATTCAAGACAGAAACATATAATCATTAACCTAAACCAGAAACATAGGCATTTAAGCAAATCATGTTACACAAAGTATAGAAAGATCCAAGTAAACACATGATTGCATCTATACATTAAGGAAAACTCATCCAAATAAACATGTTCATCTATATTATCAAAGCAAAATCATATTCAAAGATGCATGTTTATGTGAATGCATGACTTACCTCACTTACCTTACTACACCTCAACACCCATGGCATAAATGCATGAACACGTGAATGCGTATTCATGGCATCAAAATAAGGAAACAAAATATAAACCCTAATTCTAAAGTATGAAAAAAAAAAAAAAAAAAACAAAAACAAAAACAAACAAACAAACAATGAAACAGAGACTCGTATATATAAAGGAAGACTAAACCAGAAGCATATTTATGCAAGGAAATAAGAAACAAAAAAAGATAAACTAGGGTTAGGGTTTCTAGGTAGGATCATGCACACATATGAACAAGCCTGCATGCGCATAATCTAGCCTACGTGCGTAGGCAGGATTATGCGCACTTGGAATCCACCCCAGAAATCCTAGCAACACAAAAAATAGAGCAGGGCTTCAAAACAATAAATATAACATCCTAACATGCTTTAACATGTAAAAAAACTACAAAAACCTAAACTACATAGACATATTAAAACACATAATGAAAAAAACTGAAGCAAACAAAATGATTAAAGCATAAAAAGAAAAAGAAAGTTTAGACTAATACCTTAAAAATAAAGGTTTTTCAAGCTTGATTTTTGATCATTCCCCTCAGTCAAATCTATTCACAATCAATAGGAAACATGATTAGTAATCTTAAACTCAAAAATCAAGGCCAGAAAATGCCTTAATCAAAAGAAATTTGACTTGAGAATGTTTTGTGAAAAACTTCCTCTTTGATTCACTATTTCTAGTGAATCTTAGTGTTTTCCCTTAGGATTTCTGTCTGTTTTGAAAAAGTGCCATGTATGACTATTTATATTGTGAAAGTGGGGGTTTGGAATAGCTCCCAGACGATGTAAGATTTGTTCTAATCCTCAGTCTTTAATGCAGAAAACTTGTCTTTTATAGTTTTTGAAACCTTACATGTGCACGCAAGATCAGGCTTGTGTGTGCATGCATGATGGCTAAGTGCGAAGGTTGATTCCTGCATGCACAGGCCGAGGATTTCCTTAGCTTTACTTTTCCAAAAATAGATTTATTTCCTCATTAAAAGTTGTATTTTTCATTTTAACATTTCTCAAGTCAATTTAACATCTAATTGGGCCCTAAACCAACCTTGGGTCTTAGAATTTCAGCATCATTGGGGAACGGGAGCCTGAGTCGTAAAGGGTACAAAATACGGTGTCTACAAGTGGCTTAGGTTTGATATAAAAGCATGAAAAATGTTGTTTTAGGAGGATTTTGACCTCGTTTGACTTTTGGTCAACTCATTTTGGTCTATTTGACCGAAAACAAGGCACTTTGAGTGCTCCGATGCCCAAACGGGTTGTGTCACGTCAATCTAGATGTTTCCGTGGTCTTATGGAGAAAAGATAGTATTTTTTGGGAATTTTCGGTGTCTACCATGCAAATCAAGGGTAGAAAAAATACGGTATCTACATCCATCATTCCAAGAATAAAGAGCCATAAGTTGGGTGAAATAACTTATGTGCTCCACTGGATCTATCTTGCCATTGTAACAGGTGAATGGTGGGTGAGTGAAGTGTCTCGACATCTCGATGCATTCATTTCCTCTAAAAAAGGCGACCGGGCTATCCTTCTTAAAGCTTGGCTCATGGCGTTCATGGCAGCGTATAGGCGCCCACCCTTTTCTCTCCTCAGTGATACCGAGTCTCCATCTTTGGACTCATTTAACCTATCCCTTAACAACCAAGAGTGACTTTGGTGCGATAGTCTCTCCGAATGACTGCTTACCGAGCTACGGTTGTGGGACGACCATTCAGGGGACCTTCTTTGGCACCTACCCCTTGCCTTTAATTCCAACTCACTAATCTGCCTTAGAAGACTTTCCAGCTCATAGTCTCGATCACTATGGTACGAACCCTCTGGTATGTACAAAATAGTTCTTTCTCCTCTAGATGACGCTACTTATGGGTCATCTTGAATCTTATGCCTGTCTCGGCCACGACACTCTCTCCTGCGCTCTTGTTCCATCGCCCTAAGGGCCCGAGATGAGCCCCTAGATTGATTGCCGCCGAACCCCATTGACCCTTCACCTGTATGTTGCCCCTTCATCTAGTAGTTACCTCCACCACCTCTAGATCTTCAGTGTAGTAGGAATTTCCCACAGACGACACCAATTGTGGTGATCCATTCCCAATAAGCTTTGGCTTTTAGGCCTAGACCCCCAATTTACTTGTACTCTGGATTTCCTTATCTGACACTAAGAGGTCCAAGAAGTGGTTATTGATGTCCCTAATGGAGTTCTAGTGTTGCTTTGGCACCAAACTACCTTGATCTTGGCTTAGCTAAAAAGGCTACTAAGCAGCCAAGCCCTCTCCTTGAAATCCGAATAGGGTTTCCTTCTTCCCGGCTGAGAGATTGGTGGATCGGCTGCAACAAGGGTGGCAGGAGGATCATGCTTCAGGTGGAGCTTTAGCTTGGCCCCTTGGGCTGTCAACAACCCTCGACCTTTTTCGTCCATAGGTGGGGGCCACCACCGTGGGTCGAGGAGGAGGTGTTTGTCCCGCAGGAACTTAGGCCCCTGTGAAATAGTCTGAAAGCTGAATGTCCCTCCTCTAGACCATCACCTTGGCAGTTTGAACTTACTTGGGCTCATTTATAGGAATATGTCGGGCTTCTGCTCGAAAAACTATATCCCCCGAACCATCATTGAATAGCTTCGGGGAATCCATCCTTCTTCTACAAGGACCTCTTTACCAAGCCTTATTCTCCAAAATGTCTGGCAGGAATCCCTTCAACCAAACGTTGTTATAGAATAGCAGGGGGTGTTTCGCTCGAAACGTGTCTCCCAAATCTTGGAACCCATGTAGGAGGGGGTGCACCCAAGAATGCGACAATCCAAGGAACAATAAGTAGAAAAACACAATATAAAATATGGCAAGTTTAAAGAAAAATGGGAATACAAAAACAAAACCTAAGGTTATCAACCTGCCCTCCGAGGAGAAGTTGGGCAAGTGAGCTCATCAGCAAGCTAGTTCCCACTCACCTTTATGAATTCCCCTTGGGAATTCTTGTTAGAGTCCGGGAGGCAAGAAATTAGCCTTATTCGAGGGTCCCGAATTTTGAGGTAGTAATCGTTCTTAAGGCTAACACAATAACTATAGAGGAAATTTATGTCATAGTGGGTGAATCTTAGGTTGTAGAGCCTATTTAACCGGCTATTGCAGCCGATCACCCTATAAAAGTTAAGTAGACACTAGTCAAGGCTGAGCCCATAAAACCTAAGGTTCCTAGTAACAAAGGGTCTAAAGGGAACCTAACCCCACCTTCTAGGACGGCCATAAGGGGAATGAAGATTGCCCTTGGCACTCTCTGATCCTCTATATTCCCCTCTATACAGTATTCAATGAATACGTCTCAAGGAATATTGTACTTGGCCTTAAATGCCTCTACGGTGGCATCAATATTAACTAAATGGACGAACCCCATTAATGGAAAAGAAAGGGAATGGAGGAAAAAAGGGTTAGAAGACCCACAAAGAAAAGGGACGTTCTTAGGAGGAGGAGTATTCTCAGGAAGAAGGCTTAGAACTTAAAAGGCTCTAGTATGAGATTGAGAGTAAAGAATGGAAATAGAGAAAGTATATCAGAGAACCCCAGACACTATTTATAGGGGAGGAGTAATTAATGCTTCGGGCAGGAAAATTGCCAACTACTTCTGCATTTTGATCCATGTGCACCTCGATAATTGAATGGTCATGCAATCCAGAACGTTGATCTTGACAGCTGGCTGAATGCATGCGTGAAGGGCAGATTGTCAAATCCAGTGCATCTATTACCTGATGTTAGGCATCCCCGAAAGGCAATGGTTACATCAAGTACGACCCCCCATGTGGACACAACAGAGAGAATCCCCACCTAGTTTTTGCAATGGCCTAGGAACCATATATATAGTGTCCTCTTGAGAAATGACATTTTTTATCTTACTAACAGAGATATGGGTTCGGAGTTTAGGTACAGTTTTAAGAAGGTGTTAAGCACCCAAAATCGCCCAACCCTACGATTGGGTTCCTCTCATTATGTCTTATGTCTTAACCCTATTAAAGACATACTCAATATTGCATTCTAACTCACACACACACTAGCATATATCTAAGCATACAACATGACATCAATCATTTCAAATAACCTAGTCATTCATCTATCATGGCATATCATAACATAAACCTTAACATGTTATTATCATACATATTATCCACCTTGCATTCATCTAGTATCATGTCATCATATCATATTGTAGGTAGAAACATAGGCAATAAACTAATCATGGTATCATCAAGAGATCATTAGAAGATATTAAGAACACAACATGCTTATTCAAACCACCACATCATGTTCATTAATCTTAAACAAGATTAAAAACAAAATGTGTATACCTATGAATGCATGACTTTCCTTACTTATCATGCTACATCTCAGCACCTATGGCATTAATGCATTTGTTATGATATGTGCCCTTTAAATCCTATTGTATGATACTATGTATGACATTATATATAACATTATATTGTGATTAATAAAGTTGTTTTATTATTATATAAAATAATGGTAACATGAATATTTGAACATTATCATATTGTCCATGAGATGCATAGTATGTGATTTATGTGATCTAGTCACAGAAGATATAAATCATAAGTTCTTTGTAAACTCAGAATTTTAGTTCATAGTCGGTGATGAAATTGGGCATTTCATCTGTGAAAACTATAACATATCAACTAAGATAATTTGTCTTGATCATGGAAGTGAAGACTTCTAGTTGATATGTTTTAAGTATTAAGACATATTGAACTGAACCGCTGTGAGATTTATTATTCTACTAACGACTGTCAAATGAATAATAAATCTCACGACTTCTATTTACATCAACTCTTAATTCTAAGAGAATAATGAACCTGATTATGATGTGTAGGTTGCTTTTATACATCAGGAGTGAGATCTAAAGTCACGATCAAAACCTTAGTACATTGGGCAGCCACATTTAGTGTCGAATGAACATATATTCTCAAGATGGAATTCATAATCTCTTAACGGAGATATAAAATATTCTCTTGAGATAAGTTTAATGGATTTGGTTATTCAGAATATTAGACCTAACTACTTTAGTAAGAAGTTACTAAAGTATATATTTATGAAATTGGATTTCATAAATATATGATGAATAGCTTAAAGGATTAAATTAGGTACTCAATGATTAAAATGTAGTAATTTCTAAAGTAGCAGTCAACATTCATGACTTTGTATTACTATAAATATTTTATGAGTTGTATGTATAATGAAATCTTAGGATATAATTTATTAATAAGGCCTAGAGTGCAATTATATTTATATAATGGTATTAAATATAATTAATGGTAATTTTGGGTTTTTCAAAAGTTGACAGAAAAAGCCCAAAACCCATTAGAGCTGGTGTCTTATTTGTCCATTTTTGTCCCACTCTAAGTTACATACTAAAACCCAATTGGAATGGTCCAAAAGGCTGGTCCAATTAGATAATTAGTTATATTTAAGGAAAGAAACATACAGAATTTTATAAGAGAATGAAATGGTGTGTATGTGAGTGTAAGCCATTCTTTATTCTCCCTTGAACACATACATATAAACTGATTGAGAGACCACACTTCTTGGGCATAAGTGGAATTGGAGTGAAGATTAAAAGTGTTCCTAAGTACTTCTAATCTTTGGTTTTGAATTTCACCGCACCAAGATATGCTCTCTTGTTCTTAAATTCTGAAATTTACATAGTACATATTATCAATTGCGAATGAAGTAGATTCGTTAATTTTCCACTGCGTAGTTTTGTATGCGATACAAACTATGTATTTCTAACAGCATGAACATGTGAATGCATGTTCATGGCATCAAAAAAAAAAAAAAAAAAAAAAAACGAAAGATAACCCCTAATTTTAACATGTGAAAACTGATGGGATAGCAAAAATTGTAATCTCTAGTTCGTCCATAGGGGTGGTCTGTGAACCAAAGGCCAAACATTCAAGAAGGTCGTCTATGGACAAAGGAGTCGTCCATAGGCAAAGCGCACGGACAACCACATGACACTTAGGGAATTCTCAAGAATGGATTTACTCACATGTCTTGAGGATTCGAACCACAGAATTCTAGAGTGGGAACCAAACCCATATTCATCGCCACAAATTCCTCACAAATGCTTAACTTCCCTCAGCGATTGTAACTTCTATAACCGTTGAGGAAGTTATTTCAGAATTTACTAATTTCCTCAAATCCGGGAGAAGTTACTAAATCAATAACCGTTCCAAGGTTCTCTATATAAAAACCATCCGGTATCAAATAAAGGCAAGTTTTTTCTAACATTACTCCTTAGAAGTTGGAACTTGATTTTCGAGAGAGAAACTAACTTAGCCATCGGAGAGGACCTGGCCGGTCAACCTCGGTCACCTTTTTGATAAATGTGTTCATCCTTCCAAGCCTTCGCAACAACCATTAGCTCATCAAAGCCGGAACATTCAGCCTATTGATTCTGTGCAGCATCAAAAACCAAACAAACAATCAAACAATGAAACAGAGACTTATACATACAAAGGAGGATAAAAACAGAAGCATATTCATGCAAGGAAATAAGAAACAGAATCAGATAAACTAGGGTTATGATTTTTGGGCAAGATCATGCGTATGCATAAACAAGCCTGCGTGCACATAATCCAGCCTGCGTACACAAGTAGGATTACGCATACGTGGTTTCAGCCACAGAAACCTTAGCCAAGAACACAGCAACACAGAAAATAGAGCAGGACTTCAAAATAATAATTCTAACAACCTAACATGGTTTAAAACATAAAAACTATATAAACCTAAACTATATAAACCTAAACTACATAAACACATATAAACATAAAACAAGTAAAGAAACAAGATTAAGAGCAAGCTTAAAACAGAAAAGAGAGAAAAGTGTTTAGAACTCAATACCTCAAAACAAAAGCTCCTAAGCTTAATTTTTTACCATTCTCCTCAGTCGAATCTATTCATAATCAATAAAAAAGTTATTAGTAATTTTAAACTCAAAGATCAATGCCAGAAAATACCCCAATCAAAAGAAAATTGACTGGATGATGTTTCGGGGGTGTTTGGTTTAGCAATTTCCATAACTCATATATCAATTTCCATAACTCATAACTCAAAAAATGGTGGAACCCATAGTAAAAAGGTTGTTTGAGAAGTCCATAACTTTGTTTCCATCACTCAATTCTCTGATTTTTGAGTTATGAGTTATGAAAACTGAAAACACATTTTGGCTGTTTTCAGTTTTCATAACTTATAACTCAATGGCAATATTGTAATTAAACACATATAGAGGACCCACAAACAGTACTCAGCCGTAACTTTTGACCTTTGACTTTTTTTTTTCCTTTCTTTTCCTGGTTGGCTGTTGGGTTCTTTTTTTTTTTCCCCCTCCTGGGTTGGCTGTTCGGTCTATTCTGGGTTTCTTTTCTTTTTTTTTTTCTTTTTTCACTAGTTTGGTCTGTTCTAGTTTTTTTTTTTTTTTTTTACTTGTTCGGTCTGTTCTGGTTTTTTTTTTTTTTCTTTTTTCACTAGGTTCGGTAAGTTTGGGTACTGGAAAAAAAAAAATTGCACCGGTGACAAGTATGGGACCCACAAATAGCGTGAAAAATATTGAGTGATGGTGCCAAACAAACATGGTATTTTAGAGTGATGAGTGATAAGTGATGAATGATGAGTGATGAGTGACAGAAATTGAGTGACCAAAAAAAATAAACCAAACAAGGCCTTAGTATTTTTCCTTAAGATTTTTATGCATTTTGAAAATGTACCACGCATATTCTCTTTCGAGTCCTCCTTTCCTTGTCTCCGTTCTTTTGGAGATTTGTGGTGGGACCCAATTCCTCATAGGTCGTACCGTCACAGACCCTTCATTTTCTTTTTGTTTGGGTCTGTTATATCCTTATATAGGGCTTTTCAGCTTGCACATATTCTTGGGCCCATCATTTCTTTATTTAAGAATTGGGCTTGTCATTTCTTAATTAAGATTTTGTGCCTATCATGTTTTGTTGGTCTGGGTACCTTTGTAAGTCCACAGACCTTTTCTTCTTTGTTTTTTTATCATGGGCTTAAACGAGAGTCGAGACTCTCTCAAATCTCAGCTCAGCAACTTCCCAATCAGGCAATCAGTCAAAAAGATACAAATCCTCCAAATAACAGAACCAAAACGAGAATGAGAAAGAGGCGCTGAGAAGGAGTAAAATTGAATTGCATTGCAAAAATAAATAAATAAAGAAAACATGTCCAGACGAAACCACCACCGCGAAATCCAAGTCCCACTCTCCCGAATCGAAGACCGTCGTGGTGGTCTCCTCCTCCACGGTAGTAGGTCCCACCACCCTCACTCGTTGATCCTCGAAGACCGCATCGCCATCCAACACCGCGAGATCCAATCCCTCCTCGGCGATAACCAACAGCTCGCCTCCGCACACGTGGCACTCAAACACGACCTCTCCGCTGCTCAGCACGACCTTCGCGTCTTATCGGTCACCGCCTCCGATATCAAGGCCGAGAGAGACGCTGAAATCAGAGACGTCTACGAGAGGTCCTTGAAGCTCGACGCCGAGGCTCGAGCCGTCGATGCTATGACGTCAGAGCTCGCTCGTGTCCAAGCTGACTTGCATCAATTCGGCTCGGCGCGCCAGGACCTCACGGCGCAGCTTCAGGCCCTCGAGGACGACCTTGCGAGGGTTCGTGAGGACTCGCAGGAGGTTCCGGAGATTAAGGCCGAGATTGAGATCATGCGCAAGGAAATTCAGAGAGGAAGGTAACATTTTTTTTCCAAGTCAAAACAAAAATCTTAATTGCGATTGTGTGAATGTGTTTTGTTCATTATTTGAGCATAATTTTGTTGATTACGGAGATTCAAAGGGAAAGGTAGTTTTGGAGATTAGTTTTAATGCAATTTCACTCACATTTTGATTTTGTTTGTTATAAATTTAAATTAAAAAAAAAAAAAATACTTTGATTTTTGTTTTCTATATTATATTCATTTGAAGCTACAAATTCACCGTTTGTGATGGTTGGTGAGTTTATTGACATATCTGTCATTATACTGCGAATGTGAATCTCTTGGTAATAGTTCTAGTGCTGGAAGTAGTAGTACATTTATTTTCGGGTTATCTTTTTTTGCCAAAATATATTGTAGCTCATGAACGATTTTACTTTTAGTCACTGAGAAGTTAGGGATCGCTTTTACTCGGTAACACACTTAAAGTGATTCCTTTTAGTCCCTACCAAACTTAAGTGATAGATTTTATTCCCTATTAAATTTAAAGTGATCGTCTTTAGTCCCTAATATGTTTAATACAGCGATGACAAGTCAGCTTTTAGTTTGATCACATCATCTAGAGGACTAAAAGTGATCACTTTAAACATTAGGGACTAATATTGTTTATGGTCTAAAGTTTAGGGATCAACATCATATCTTTCCCTTTTTTCTAATGCCTTTGATTTGGGTATTAGTTCTTGACTTGGAATATATAATTAAAAAGGTAAAACCTCAATGATTAGACCATCATAATTTATATTAAATAATACATCTATCCAATTTTCATAATTTTTAAATGTATGAATACAGGCCAATACACAAGTGCGAAGCCTTGCAATCTACTTGAAAACTTTATTGATCTTGAATGTGGATAATTGGACATTAAAAAAGAAAAAGAAAAAGGAAGTCTCTGAGCTCGTGCATAACACAATAGATGAGGCTAGTGATTATTACTTATTACAATGAAAGCCAACTTTACCCAAAAATGGAAGGGGAAAAAAAAATCAAATTCTAGGGAGTAGGGTTAATCATAATATACTGGTTTGTATCAGTATATGTCCTTTCTTGTTACATACCATCCTTAATTAGTTCTTGACTCGGAATTCATAATTAAAAAGGAAAAACCTCAATGATTAAACCATCAAAATGTATATATTAAAAAATACATCTAGCCAGATTACATAATTTATACACGTATAATTACAGGGCCTATACCCAAGTGCAAAGCCCCACAATCTACTTGAAAAACTTTATTGATCCTGAATATGGATGATTGGACTTCTCTTTTTTTTTCTTTTTTTTTTTTAAAGTCTCTAATGAGTAATGAGGCTAGTGATTATTACTTGAGATGTTCGTATAGACATTGTAAGCCAAGATGCATAAGATAGATATTATATGCCAATGTTACCGACAGAAAGCCAGCCCAGTATTTGAACAACACTTTCTTGTTTTTTCATATCTGTTGTTTATCTTTTCTTTTAACCTATTTATATCAATTCTCCAAAAAAAAAAAATTTATTTATATCATGCATCATACAGGAGCACAGTTTTATAGGTTGAAGGTAAGCACAACAAGATGAACTATTAGAAATTTAAAACATGGATAGGTGTTGTATGTGTTGCTGTGATGGGGAGTCGGTAGACCACCTTCTTCTTCATTGTCCTGTTACCCATTCCCTATGGACTTTTATGCTACAAGCCTTTGGTATTCATTGGGTTATGCCAGGATCGGTGGCAGGTTTGTTATCTTGTTGGCATCAGTGGCTTGGGAAGCATAATTCGGACATTTGGAACTTGGTTCTAGGGTGCTTAATGTGGATTGTGTGGTCGGAACAAAATCGTCGATCCTTTGAGGACAAAGAGAAGACGTTGGATGAGTTAAAGGTTTTATGCCATCGTAGTCTTTGGAGTAGTCTCATTGTTGGGGTTTTATTGATTGTTCTTCTCTCTCTGAGTTTTTGTCCTCCCTTAGCTTAGTTTCCTGACTACCCTCTGTTTGTTGTGCTGTTTGTTTCTTTTATTTCTTCTTGTTCATCATCATGAACTTCTTGTATTTTTCTTTTTTCTCTCATTTATAATAGTTTTCTGATTACCTATCAAAAATAATAATAATAATAACAATAATGATTTAAATTAACTTAAAAATAACAAAAGAGATATGCAAGTTGACACAGCAGATGACACTTGATCTATGATTTGGAATGATATTAGAGCAGAAATTACTTGAAACTAGGCTAATTCAGTTGCAGAAATATCAAAGAAAAATTATTGAGAAACCTATGATAGATTCATAATCTGACAAGAACTATATAGAGAACTTGAATTGACTTGTGGAATGAATTAAAGTCGAAAAAAAAAATGATTTGAATTGTTGATTGAATATATTAAGAAATTGCATGATTTTCTTTCCACAAGTTTTAAATGTGGCCTCTTTCATTTTTGGATGTGAATAGGGCTGCTATTGAATATGAGAAGAAAACGCGTGTTAGTAACCTTGAGCAAAGGAAGGTAATGGAGAGAAGTATGATTTCCATGGCTAATGAAATTGAAAAACTACATGCAGAGCTAGCTAATGCTGAGAAGAGAGCAAGAGCTGCAGTTGCTGCAGCCACAGCAGCAAACCCAAGTAATTCACCTTTAACACAGTAGATATGAGTGATTGCAAACTGCAGCATCTGCAGAACTAAAGAGATATATTGAATTCAACTCTTTAACCCTTGGAGTGGTTTTATTTTCAGGTCCTGGTTATACTACAAGCTATGGTAATCCTGATATGGCATATGGAGGAAATTCATACCCTGATCCCTATGGCATTAATAAGGTATGTCCCATTTTATGCTCAATTAAAAAAAGGTCATACCTAGTGCACAAAGCTCCCACTTTTTCAAGTTTTGGGAGAGGTCATGGTAAGCAACTTTACCCCTAATTTTGTTTGGAGAGGCTAATTCCCAGACTCGAATCCGTGACTTGTTGCTTATGGTAGAAGGCACTTGCCATTGCACCATGACCATCCTGTGCTTAGTAATGCTATTAAATTCTAAGACCCCTAGTGCAGTCCTGATTACATATAATTTTTTTTTTTTTTTGGTGGCTAAAATATTGTTTTCGTCCCTAGACTTTGTATGAATTTCACCTTTAGTCCTAAACTTCAAAAGGTTCGTTTTCGTCCCTAAACTATTGACAATGTTACAGTTATCAATTTTCAATTTAAAAAATTTGTTTTTCTTTTTTTTGATAGGTAATATAAGAACTATTATTAATAAATAAAAGATGAAAAATACAAGATGTTCATGATGATGAACAATAAGAAACAGAAGAAACAAACAGCCAAACAAAGAAGAGGGAAATCAAATAGAAAAACTAAGGGAAGACAAAAACTCTGGAAGAGACGAAGACTCAGTAAAACCCCAACAACGAGACCACTCAAAAAGACTACGATGGCTTAAAACCTTCAACTCATCCAACGTCTTCTCCTTGTTCTCAAAGGAGCGACGATTCCGTTCCAACCAAACAGTCCACATTATGCACCCTGGAATCAAATTCCAAATATTTGAGTTGTGCTTCCCGAGCCACTGATGCCAACAAGACAACAATCCTGCCACCGATCCTGGCATAACCCAATGAATACCATAAGCCTGAAGCATGAAGGTCCATAAGGTATGAGTAACAGGACAGTGAAGGAGGAGATGGTCAACCGACTCCCCATCACAACAACACATACAACACCAATTTGTCAAAATGCGACCCCTAAGCTTGAGATTATCCAACGTGAGAATCCGATCGTGAGCAGCTGTCCACAGGAAGAAGGCCACTCGCTTAGGAATCTTAGGTTTCCAAACACCCTTCCAAGGAAACTGAGAGTTCGAATTACCCTGAATTGCATGGTAATACGATCGGGTGTCAAACTTACCATTACCTTTGAGCCGCCAACAAAGAGAATCTCTCCTAACCCCCCGAGGAATACGCGATTGGATAAACTGAAGAAGGGAAAAAGATGCAGGAAGTTCCCAATCTTCGAAAGCTCTGTGAAACCTTAAATCCCACACTCTAATAGTGCCTCCTTCCGGAAGCCACAAAACCTCAGAGATGCAAGCGTCCTTGGCAGTTGAACAGACAAAGAGTTCAGGGTATAGATCTTTTAGGGAATTATCCCCAATCCACCTATCGTGCCAGAAGCGGATACGGGTGCCATCACCCGCTACAAAAGACAGATGCTTAGAAAAACTCTCCCATCCTTCCTGAATGCTTCTCCAAAGGCCACATCCATGAGTCCTCCTGCACACTTTCGTACACCACCCCCCATGACGCTCACCATATTTTGTGGAGATAACTCTCCGCCAAAGATGGGTAACTTCATGACCAAAACGCCACAACCATTTCCCTAATAAAGCTTGATTAAACAACGCCACACTTCTTATCCCCAACCCCCCCAATTCAACCGGTAAACACACCTTTTCCCAAGCCACCAAAGGGTATTTGAAGTTCCCCTCAGAAGACCCCCAAAGAAAATTCCTCTGAATACTTTCCATTCTAGCAGCCACTGCTTTAGGAATAGTGAAGAGAGATAAAAAATACGTAGGAAGGCTAGAGAGAGTACTCTTAAGTAAAGTGAGTCTACCACCCTTAGATAAATAGAGTCGCTTCCACCCTGAAAGTTTCTTCTCCATCTTCTCCAAGATAGGATTCCAAATCGAAGCAGTCTTAAAAGAAGTTCCCAAAGGCATCCCCAAGTATTTCATAGGCAAACTCCCCACTCTACAATGCAGAATACTAGCCAGTGCAACTAGATTACTCACCTCCCCAACAGGGACAATCTCACTTTTCCCAACATTGACCTTCAATCCTGTAAAAGCCTGAAAACAAGACAGCGCCAACCTTATAGCTAACAGCTGGTCCATAGAGGCATCACAAAATAAGATAGTGTCGTCCGCAAATAACAAATGGGAAATCCGCACACCAATAGAATTTACAGCTCCCACATGAAAACCCCGAATAAGGTTATTCTCCTCTGTCTTCTTCAGAATTCTGCTTAAAACCTCCATTATCAAGAGAAACAAAAACGGGGATAACGGGTCTCCTTGTCTCAACCCACGGGAGCTTCCAAAAAAACCTTCAGGAGATCCATTTACTAGGATTGAAAATCGGACAGAAGTAACACAAGCCTTAATCCACCCCCTCCATTTCAACCCAAAACCCATTCGGTCCAACAGATAAAACAGAGCCTCCCAATTTACATGGTCATAAGCTTTTTCAATATCAAGCTTGCAGACCACCCCCGGAATCTGGCTCTTTAGCCTACTATCCAGACACTCATTTGCAATGAGCACTGAATCCAAAATTTGCCTTCCACCAACAAACGAATTTTGATTCTCAGAAATAAGGTTATCCAACACCACCCTCAACCTGTTAGCCAACACCTTGGACAGTAACTTGTACACACTGCCCACCAAACTGATAGGGCGGAAGTCCTTAATGTTGACAGCATTACCCTTCTTGGGAATTAAAGTGAGAAATGAAGCATTCATAGACCGTTCAAACACAGAGTGCCGATGAAAATACTCAAAAAAATCCATGACATCCTTTTCCACAACACTCCAACATTTATGAAAGAAAGCTATGGTGAAACCATCCGGACCAGGGGCTTTATCACCCTCCATCTCCCTTAAGACTTGGAGGACTTCCTCCTTCGTGAATTCCTTCTCTAAAAACAGCCTCTCCTCCTCTTCAATACAAGCAAAATCTAATCCATCCATAGTAGGGCGCCCCAAATCAGTTTCCTCAAACAACCTTTGATAGAAAAGAACTAACTGAGAGCGCACATCCGACTCATCCTCATAAAGAACGCCATCCACCTCAATCCTCTTAATAAGATTAGCATTTCTATGAGAGTTTGCTAATCTATGAAAGAACCGAGTATTATTATCTCCCTCCTTCACAAATAAAACCCGAGATTTTTGTCTCCAAGAAATTTCCTCAAAAGAAGCCAACTGTTCTATGTCTCCTTTGAGTTGAGTACGACGAATCTGATCCTCAAGCGATAGACCCAGCAACTCCTCTTTCACATCTAAACCCGTTAGTTCAGACAGCAACTTTTTCTTTCTAAAAGACAAGTCACCAAACTCCTCCTTGTTCCATTTTTTTAAATCTGCTTTCAAAGCCTTCAATTTTTGAGCCAAAATAAAACCAGGTAAACCCTCAAACCTGTACCCATTCCACCAATGCTGAACTTTATCAACAAAACCCTCTACTTTCAACCACATATTTTCAAATTTAAAGGCACTTCGGCCACGACGAACAGCACCAGCTTCCAACAAGAGAGGGCAGTGATCTGAAATAACACGAGGAAGCACCCTTTGGTATACATTCTCAAAATGTTCCTCCCAATCTAGAGAAACCAAGGCCCTGTCAATTCTTGACATAGAGGGAAGACCGGAATCTCTAAACCAAGTGAAGGAAGCCCCCTCTAAAGGTAAATCGACTAAAGAATTACTCTCTATAAAGTCCGAGAAAGCATACATGGAAGGGCTAAACAACTCACAGCCAAGCCTTTCACTTGGGTACCTAATGATGTTGAAATCACCAACTAAGCACCATGCCGTGGACCATCTAGCACGCACTTGAGTCAACTCCTCCCACAAAGAAGCCCGCTGACCATCAACATTGGGGCCATACACACCTGTACAAGCCCAAACAAAGTCATCCACCACACTTCTCAATAAGACATTAACAGAAAACTGTCCTACAATAACATCCAATTTTTCAAAAATCCTCCTATCCCAAATCAGCAAGACCCCTCCCGAAGTCTGCACTGCATCCAAACCAGCCCAATCAATGAAAGGGCTACCCCATAAATTACGAACAAAAACAACATCGGCAGACGAAACTTTCGTTTCTTGAAGACATACAATATCACACTTCCATTCTTTTAGAAGATTCTTACAAACCTCTCTCTTCCGGGGATTGTTAAGCCCCCTTACATTCCAAGAAAGAAGTCGTAGAGTCATTTACAACTGCCAACATTCCCCACTGCATTCGAAGAAACTCTGCTCCTACTCCTAGAAGAGACACCATCGTAATTAACATTAGTGATAAGCCCCTTAAGTTCCCTGAGACCTCGTGACCCTGAATTAACAGGTCGCTTGGGCGCCCCACCATCAATCACCTTGAGACACTCCTGTTCCAAAAGGCGAAACAGAGCCAAACATTGCGCTTCGTGTTTCACGATAGGAAAACCCACCATGTTACAGAAATTTTTCATCATCTGGGACACCCAGTTAGAATGTGTCCCTGACTCCCTCACTTGAGTTCCTTCTACAGAGTCCTGAACCAGCACCAACTCTCTGAGTTCCTTGGGTTCCCACCGAGACAAAGGGTCACACTCCAACACACAAAAATCTTTCTCTCCATTATCACAACTATGGTCAACCACTTCACTGGTCTCCCACTGAATGGTATGCAGCCCAGATTCTGACTGAGCTCCCTCACCAAACACCACAGAATTACCCCTCTGTACTTCTTCTTGAACTTCCCCTTCCTCAAACTCATCCTCAACACCATTTCCCAAGTCAGAGAGAGGAGAAAACCGATTATGAACCACCCAAGGGTAACTATCAAGGATCGGCGACACAACTTTCAGCATCGGGGTCGCAAACGATGCCGTCGCCGAGCTAACCCCAAGTCCCAAACTTACCTCGGCATGAGAGACAGAACCCATGGGAGGACCAGCCTTAACGGCGTCGGAAACATCCACTACAGATCCATTCCTTGACGCCGATCCTTTACCGAACTTAGAGACACAAGACACTCTCGTCGGATATGACGGGAAGGGCTCCGGAAATTGATCGGGATAGTGTACCGACGATAGTACTGTTGTCGGAGCCTCTGGCAACACCGATACTTCCATCGGAGACTTGGAACTCTCTCCCACCACACTTGTATTCTGATTACAAGACTTACCCACGCCCAAGTTAAGAAGGTAAAAATCCTCCACTTGGGCCTTTCCACTGGGTTCAGCTAAATGGGCTTTACCATGCCCAGTTACTGTTTTAAACAAAACAGGCCCACTAGTATTGGATAAATTATATGGGTTCAACCGAGTTACCACTCGTTTACCCCCATCAGATTTAGTCACCCTCAGCGCCAAAGATGCAGAGGTCATCTCAAACTTAAATTGACGTGTGGGTCTGCCATTTTTAGAAGTGACAGTAACTGCAGAAGCTCCCTTCAGCACGTTATGTCCCGAAACAGCTCTAGAAATTTCAAAATTCCTTAATTTCCGCTGGTTACCGATATTGAGAGATTTCTTCCCATCTTGCCCACCACCTACCGATGAACCACCACCAACAGCAACATCAACAGACTTCCCTTCCACACAAACAGAGTTGGAGCTTGATAGGAAACTATCTAATACTTTTGTAAACAGGCACCACCCAGACCGGTTAGAGCTCGCAGGAACCATAATCGCACCACGACGAGCTCCACCAAAATACACAGCTATCTCCACAAAAATACCAGCCTTATTCGACCTTCCCCGGAATTCGAAAAACTTATTATGAGTTCTAAAGTGTTTGCACACATAATCTTTACCTGGAACCCAATCTCGAATATCTGCAAAACACGATAGAACCCATTCCAATCCCTTCCGACCCATCCAAACAGAACTTTTAAAATTCCGGCGACTTTCATGAATAGCATAAGAATCAGCCCGCCCACCGTCAAACGAGAAAGAAAAGGTTTTAGAATCTATACAAAAATTACCCTTACCGCCCCCACTGAACAGAGGAGAAGGGTTAATAGTTGTGCTAGAGATAGGCAATTTGGAAGGAAGAGGTGTGGATGATACTGTAGAGGTTGGACTAGGCCATAACGGTGGTTGTAAAGGTATGTCAGATATAGGTGGGATGTTGAGAAGAGAAGTATGTGGTGGACAAACAGAGTGAAAAGGAAAAAAACCAAAATATGATGGGAACGGTTGTGGAAAGGATCCAGGAAATGGAGGAGGTGGCTGGTTCAGTGGTAGTGGTAGAGAGGGGAACATAGGAGGTAAAGGTGATGGCTGTGTGGTAGGGAGGGATGGGGGGGCGAGAAGGGCCATGGTTAAGAGAGAGCTATGATGATGATTGATGAATAACCCATTTAAGCATTATAAATTCGATTTACATTTATATTCTCAACCAATACTCCTCTTCAGAGGCTTATAATGCAGCAGCAGAAGTGTGAAACAGTTGCTTCATCATTCAATGGAAGGCTAAATCTGTTGTGTTGTGCGAAACTTTGAATAAGAACAGCATCTTGCTCACTATCAGCCACTTTCCCCCTAAACGGGAAGGCATGATGCAAAACATAGCCCTACTACCAATTGTCATAAAAAATTTGACAAAAAATTTGTTTTTCATCGCTAAACTATTTTGACAAAATCTCTTTAAAAAGTATAGGGATGAAAACAAACTTTTAAAGTTTAGGGAGGAAAGGCAAAATTCATGCAAACTTTAGCCTTTAGGGTTGGAAACAATATTGTAGCCTTTTTTTTTTAATATCAAACTAGATTGATATTAAGGTAACTTTGGCACTTAATATTTTAGTCTGAATAGTAACTCCAAGAACTAAAATGCTAAAACAATCAGTACTTGATGGCACTACAAATAAATATACATGGAGATGGTATTGAATTTCCCCATCCTTTTTACTTTTCAGGAGCAGTACCCTAACTCTTAAACATAAACGATAGATAGTTTCAGATTACACACCGAGGAGGTGGTAGTGGATTGAGTGTTCAGGCTGATGAATAGACCAGCAATAAATCAACAAGAGTTGTTACTGGATCTGAATTCTATCTTCTTCTACTTCTTCTTTTTTTTAAGTTAATTTTTTTTTATAGGTGAGAATAATTTTATTAAAAAAGACTAGTTCATGTAAATGGACACAAAGAGCCTAAAGAATTACAAAAAAAAGGAAAAGTTATATATTGAAAGACAGTGTATCTAAAAACATAGCAATAGATTCCCCATTCATAAAACTTCACGCTTGAGACCAATCAAATAAGGAGCTAGAGAAATTGGATGGCTAGCAACTCATTTCCTATGCAGTCCCCATCCTCAAATGCGTGCCAATTGTGTTCCCTCCATATAGTCCACGTCAGACATGAAGGAACCATGTTCCAGATATCTGACAAATGCATACCCACCTAATTTCTCCAGATGTTCCAAATATCTATTGAATGCTTACCCACCCAATAACCAATTTCTCAAGTAACAGACAATCACCTTCTCCATAAAACCCCAATGTATCCCAAAAGATTTGAAAGCAAAGCTCCAGTCATAGGCCACCTTACAATGAACCAATAGATGATCCACTGTCTCCCCACTATATCTGCACATGATTCTCCATCCTACTATAATGTAGCTTCTCTATTTGTAGAGCTATTGTACAAGTCCGGAAAAACCACCTCAAAGGCTGATTGCCACACCATAGTCATGCCAAAACCTAATTTGGTTACCAATTCCTACATCAAAGTCAATGTAATGCAAAATCTATCCCACCCCATCCTAATGCTCTTCCACAAACCACACCCATGAGTACCTCAAATAGGTTTGGAACTCCAACCACCCCACTCCTTACTGAACTACCCAACTCCTGGCTGAACTTTGTAGCTACTACACGCCTCCATAAACAAGTTTCCTCTACCCCAAACCACCAAATCCATTTCCCCTACAAATCCTGATTGAAGGTTGTAAGCTCCCTAATCCCCAGCCCTTCATTAACAATATCCAAATGGTGTTTAAACTCATCCCCCAAACCACCCCCACAAGAATTTACTTTGTCATTTCTCAATCTCATTTGCCACACTAGTAGGGATAGTAAATAAGAAGAAATAATATGTAGGTAAACTCAAAAGAGTACTCTTCAGTAATGTCAATTGACCCCCTTTTTATAACCTCTTTCAGCCCGCTAAACCACGCTCAAACTTCTCCAAAATATGGGTTCCAAATCTACTAGGACTTAAAAGGAGTCCCCAGGGGCATACCATTTCATAGGCAAACACCCCAACCTCCAGCCCAAGATATTCTGAAACTCACCTACTGGAACCATCTCTCTTGCTAAAGTTAACCTTTAGGCTTGTCACTTCCTCTAAACAAATCACCAACAATCGAACATAGAGAATCTGTTCAGTATTGGCATCACAAAAAATGATTGTTTTATCTGCAAACAATAATTGTGTGGCACACAACCAATCTTCCTCCACATTACCAACCTTGAAGTTCTTAGGGAGTCCCACCTTCTCCATCTTGCTTAGCATCCTACTCAAGAGCTTCATAACCAGGACGAGAAGAGCAAAGGAGATACAGAGTCTCCTTATTGCAATCTCATAAGTTACGTCTAAGCTCTATCTTGTAAGATATCCCTAAAGGATATGACTTCACTTCTAAACCAGACTGATTCTGCATGATCAGTTACCAACTGAGCTTACAGTTGAGAAGTATTAGGGTTGAAAATAATAAGGTGGAAAGCTGCTTTGCTCAACATTTTCTCCCAGACTTTGGAATAGAAACCTATTACACTATGTAAGTTTCAGGTATCCATGAATCTGCAAGTTGACAGTTACATATATAAAACTATGATTGGGACACCTGTCTCAATCCCCAGGTATATGTATTTATAAAAGTGAAAGCATTGATATCTATCCAAGAAAAAGAAAAAAAGTGAAATTATTACTGTCAGTTCCATTGTTACTTATGAAAATAATAATAATAAAAAAATAATGTCAGTTCCATTGTTATTTACACAAACCCTATAAGTCACATATCCAGTTCTCAGACTATAATATCGACAACATACTAGCTGTCACCAGGTTAATCTATGCAGTACCAAACTAGCACGTTATACCATGTAATCTAACGACTTTATTTGATACTACCAGATAACTTTGTAGCTCCCAAGCAAGAAATTATGGTCAATCAGATCTCTTAATATTGTGTGCTTCATTCAGGTTCAAGGTGCTGCTAATGCTGGTCCTCAATTCGTTTCTGGAGCAATCCTGAATGGCCCTTATGACACACAACAAACACATGTACATAGATAGGCTTTAGTGCGAAATAGAAATAATAAGGATTCAAACAAATTTTTTATCTGGCCACTAAGAGGTCATATTGCCTGAGTTCTAGCCAAAAAAAAATTTAGAGTTGATTTCTTTTTGGTAGTTAGTTGATATTGTCTTTATGGCTTCTTATTACATAGCATATGCATATCTTCCTTAAAGAGATAAGTTGCATCTATATTATCCCATTTCTTTTTGTTCCCCTCTCATTTTACTCTTAGACTTTGATACCAGCAAGAAACGCGAGTTCTATATTTCTGGGAGTATTTTTTTTTTTTTTTTTTTTTAATTTTGTGGGGAGATAATTACATTGAACAAAAAAGCATAGAATTCCAAAAACAACTAGGCCATTAAGCCCCCATTCAACAAACAACAGGATCAACCGAGAAGTCATTAAGTAGATCCCAACAGGATCATTTATTAGATAATGAGTTACACTCATGCTTAACCCAATTTAACAAAGCAGAGCATTCTCCAGAAAGTATCAGCAGCTCCTTAATGTCCTGAACCACTGTGTGAATCTCCCAGACAATCTCTTGAATCCTGGCACCACCAACTGAGCATCACCTTCAATATCTTACATTGTTAAGAGCATAATCTTTAAGAGCATCCATATTGATGGAGCCATAATTTTAGCTATTTAGCTCTACCGAAAGTTAATTTATTTATTTTACTTTCTCACTTTACAAAATTTCCAACATCAGTGTTTTTATTTTAGCTTTCAACATAATAAAATAACATAAACTACACAATAAAATAATATATATCCACAAACACCTATTTATTATTTTTTCTCACTATTCATCTCTATCTCTATATCTTCTCCCTCTTTTTGACCCACAGCTCCCATAGCACCACCACCATCACCACCACTCACTGTCATGGTTGTCAAAATCTCGATTTGGATTCTACAATCTTACAATTTTATAATCCCATCTGCCCAAAACAATCCGAATCTTTCAAGGATCTTTGCAATCGTTCAGGATCAGTAGGATAGTATGATTCTGACAATTTCAAACGACCTTGGTTTCTTGTAATCTTCTTTAACTTGACAGAATGCTCAGTTGAACCTAAATGAAAAATAAAATCCCAATAGATCAAGTTTTTCCACTCTAATGTAGAGAGAGTGTCAATTGGACCCAAATAAAAAAAATATCTCAATAGAGTGCCACATTTTGAGATTTTTGGCATTTTTAAATGATGTTTACAAATGGATGTAGTGATGTATGATAATTATATTAATGAATGTATAATTTATGTGATTATTTAACATACCCATATGTTTTTTTTTTTTTTGTTTTTTTCTCAAATAATGTAGGATCTCATAATCCGATCCTACGATTTACGATTTCACTTACCTCCCATGATCCTACGTAGGATCCCAATTTTGACAACCTTGCTCACTACTGTGTCAAACCAACCCAACCACCAACCCACAGCAAAACCCACCATCGATTTGCCACCAGCCACGATCCACCACCACAAACCCAACAACCATGAATCACCAATCTACCACCATCCATGATCCACCATGAACCACTGATCGACCACCATGAACCCAACCACGATCCACTACAAAACCTATTAACAAAAAATAAATAAATAAAATAAAATAAAAATCTAGCAACCCAAACCACGGCCACGATCTACCCATCAAAAACAAAATAAAAAACAAAACCCATTAAACCACAATCCACCCAAAGAGGGGAGGCATGGCGACGAAATCCAACAACCCAACTACCTCAAAACCCAGACAAAATCCAGCCACATCACCATTAACCCACAATCCACCACAAAACCAACAAAAATCCATTGCCATAAACCCACTACCATGGCCAAAATCCACCACCGTCAAACCCACAAACTATTAAACCTGAAACCCACATTGAACACGGCGAAACCCATGGCTTGGGTTGGCGAGAATGAGGAACTGAAGAGAGATCTGGGTCGGTGGAATGGCTGGGTTGGAGCTGGGCAAGCGAGCTGGGTTTGTGGTGGCTGGACTTGTGCAGATTGGCGATGGAGGAAGAGAGAAACTTAGAGGGAAGATGGAGAAGAAAATGTGAGGAGAGAGACGGCTGGGATGAAATGAAAGAAAAGGAAGAAAAAAATAAGGAAAAAAATTATTAAAATAATCAGAGTAGTGTGAATGTGCAAATATTATTTTTTTTACCTTTGAGCTACAGTGCACAACCAAAGATAGTTGTGCACTATAGCAAAGAAGCCAAAAATTTTGGCTATAGCTCCGCCAATGGAGCCTTATTTTTGCACTTAGTAGTGCTAAAAATAGCAATATAGTTTTTTAGCATCACCAATGCTAGTGCTCTAATTAAAGTTACTGCAAACCTGAAAGCTGAAGTTTCAGCTTTTGTGGATTGCTAGTAGCCACTTTAGATGACCACGCTTCTATAACTTTGCCCACATCATTGCGGGAAACTGCTGCCATAAAAGCTTCCCAATTCCCTACTACAGCATCAACATACATTTTTAACCAATCATACATCAAGTCCTCGCTCATTAGGGGGAGTTCTGACATGATGTAGCCTTGCTTTCTTTCTTCTTCTTCTTTGTCGTTTTTATTATTATTATTATTATTATTATTATTATTATTATTTTGGATAATTTGATAGTTGGGAGAGAGGAGATTTGAACCTTATACGTCTCCATCGGAAACACTAGAAGATTCTTGGCACATGATGTAGCCTTGCTAAGGTTAACTGCCCTAGATAGATAGACTTCTTTCTAAAGGGCATATTATTCCTTCTTGTTCACATCAAAAGTTATTGCAGTCACAATGGACCACTCCCGATTGTTTCTAGCATCCATCCTTTCATACCTATAGCTCAATTGATACTTCTTCCTCCTACAATAATGGAATGGAGGGTAAGGTCATGGGTTCAAAACCTACTAGATATGTAACTTACATATAAAAATAAATCAATTGGGGACCGCATGTATTTGGAGTCTAGACTGTCTACCCAGGAACCAATTGCATAATCTCCTGTGGTCAGCTTTCATGGAAGCAGCTATGCCAGACTTCTGAATTGCTTGGCCTGATCATTGACAAAATTTGTAGATGCAATTTTACAAACTACGGATTAGGTATTGAGGTTGGCATTAATTAGGAAAAGAACATTAATTTACAAGTAGGTGAATCATTAATCAAAGTGTGGATATAATACTTGCATTGCTCTCTATATTAAGCTGCATAGAATACAGGTCTCGGTTTCAAAAAAAAAAAAAAAAAAAAATACAGGTCTCTCTCTCTCTGTCTCTCTCTCAACTGCCAATCATTAATGGATAGATAGAAGGGAGTTCATCCAAATAATATGCAAGGCTACGGAGGTGGATCAAAATTTTGAAATTTTAGGACAAAATTAAAATTATCCCAAATGTTAATGGTGTAATTTGCAATTTAATCTTTTAGTAAAGTCAAAATGAAACTCAAAAGCACTATATTCTCGTTTCAAATTGTTTGATTTTTACATTATTTTTTCTCTAATCATCCTAGATGTCAATTCATCGTTTTTTTTTTTTGAGTTCTCAAAGTTGATATCTTTTTCTTCTCTTTTTGGGGTTCATAATTTTGTTTCCATTGGAGAATTTAAGGTAGCATGTAACTTTAAAGTCACAGCAAATTATTACTAAATTTAATACATAATTCATAGATAATCAATCATCAATGATTGATTTTCTATTACTAATATTAGATAATAACTTTTTTTTTGTATATTTATATTAACTTGAACTTAATTGCATTAAAAATAATTATTATTTTTATATATTTATATTGAAATTTATACTAACTCCATCTCAGGGAGAAATTTAATTCTCTAATTATATTACTAAAATAATATTAATAATTTTCCTAATTTACCTTTTATTTTATATTAAAAATTCAATGTCCATATTTTACTCAATTTTAAATTATTGTGGACGGTTTGAATTACATCTCAATGATAAGTTTGAATTACATCTGATATCGAATCAGATCAATATTTGAGCTATCAAATGAACATTGTACTTTCCTTCATATCAATTATCATTTCATACTTCTCCCATGATGATATCTATGCTTCCTCGTATTGTCATGAAATTAATCAATTTCATTCTTTTAAACTTAGGGAAGAATTTGAAAATTTATAAAGGGTAAAATATAGTGACTATTCTTAAGGTTTGGGGTAATGTCAAGCTCAATTAAGATTTTTTAGAAATAGCTCATTTAATCCTTAAACACAAATTGTGTTACATACCTACAATTAATAACAATGTTCTCAAAACAAATTCTAAACTCAAATCTCTCTCTCTCTCTCCAATGATGGATCTTCTTTTTTTCATCTCTCTATTTTAGTGATGGAGATCTTGCAGTGGTGGGTGAACAGTTTTCGTTGAGTCAATGATGATTTTGTTGACTAGATTTGGGTTTGACCAACATGGGTAATTAAGACTTTAATGTGTAGTTTGGTGGTTTATGGCAATTTTGTGGTGGAGTCAGGATCTTGGCTATTGGATTTTCCCAGGTTTCTTTGTGGAGGAGAAAAACTTGGGTTTCTTTTTTAAGGAGCCTTTCCTTTTGGTTTTCTCACCTACCAAATGCTACACAAAGGAAATGAGACTTTTTGTGGCTTTTCCTTTTGATTTTTGTGGCTTTTTTCTTTGATTTTCTTGGCTACTAAAAGCAAAGTAATTGCCTTCTTTTTTAAATTTTATTTTAAGAAAAAGAACCAAAGAAATGCATTGCTCATTTTGTTGAATTTACACTATGTTTGGATGGGTGGATTTTAGGGAGGATGGAAAAATTTGGAGAGAAAATAGGAGAGAAAATGAGAAAGAGTGTTGTTTGGTAAGGAGGGAGGAAGAGGAAAATTTTTGGTGGGGCCCAGGCATTTTCCACCCGGGCCCACCTAAAACTTGTCTTTCCAAAATAGAGAGAAAATAGTGTGGGAGGAGTTTTATGGATAAATGACAAAATTGCCCACTGCACTAATTTCGTTCCATTGTCTTTTTTTTTTTTTTTTTCTTCTGCCTGCTTTCCTGGGCATTTGCTCCTTTTAAGGCATTATTATTATTATTATTTTTTTATTATTATTATTTTCACTTTCTAAGAACGATGCCTACTCTTTTTTTTTTTAATCCTTTTTTCTTTTGATTTTCTGGGTTGTACGTAGTGTTATTATTATTTTTTTTAATTAGACATGATTTTTTTTTTTGGACATAATTTTTATTGTTTAATAAATTTGGGTGATTGTTTTTTTTTTTAATTGCTTGTCATATTTTTTATTTTAATTGTGCATCATTTTTTTAACAAGGGTATATAAGTAAATTTATACAAACTCACTTTTTCCATCCCTCCACTTTTTCACTCCCAACCAAACAAAAATGAGGGAAATCAAAATATTTTCTATCCTCCCACTTTTTCACCCCTCCAACCAAACACACCCTTAAGAAGAAAAAGGGAGGAAAATTATATAAATTCAAAGAATGAATCGTAGGGTCCATAAACAGACTATTCAAAATTTTGAGATTTGGTCAAGCAAAAAAAAGAAAAAAAAAAAAAAAAAAAAAGAGAGAGAGACAAAGATAGAATGAGAGTTTCTGTATGTAAAAAGATAGAGAGAGTTTCAAATATGAGTATAGCATTTGTTGGAGAAAAAATATGTTATTAAACATGTAACATCATTTTTGTTGAAGGACCAAATGAGTTGTTTCTAAAAAATCTTGGATATGCTTGGCATTACCTCGAACCTGGAAAGTAGTTATTGTATTTTACCCATTTATTAAATTAGGTGGGCAAATTTTCCATTAAGGAAAATTGCTCTAATCCTCTATTTGAAAATTTCCCAATACTAACTTCATCTCATCTTCTTACTCTCTGCCATTTTGAAACACCCCAAAATATAATCATCTTTAAATAGTCAATTATCATAACATTAATAATTTTCCTAACTAACCTCTTTATTTAAAAATTCACTATCCATCTTTTACTCAATTTTAAATTAATGTGGAGAGTTTTGAAAATTTACCTCTTTATATATATATATATATATATATATATATATCTACTAACTATATAAAAATAAAATAAAATATAATTTTAAAAATTAAAAATAATAATTTTAAAAAAAGAAAAAAAAAAGAAGCAAAGACAAATCTACAATAACATTTGGTTTGTTCAATTTGGGGGGCAAAAACTCAATTTCACATATTTTATTTGGGCTAGCAATTCAATTTAAAAGACAAAAAAATAAATAATAATAAAAACCACAACACTTATCTCCTAGTTACTTAACTCCTAATGTTTGTTATGGGAAAGAAAAGCTCAAGCTAGACGCATAAGGCAAAGAGCAAGAAATTTCTTGAGAGAGAGAGAGTGTGTTTTTGAGATAAATACGTGTACGGCACCAATGCAATTCGTACTAATTTGGTGAAATAAGGCTTAGAGATAGAGGGAAAGAGGATTGTAGGGTTGTAGGGAAGAGGATTGGTTTAAAGCATGGGAAGAGACTGTTGTTTCACTTTGGTGGAGATTGTGGGTGGGTTTAGGTTTCTTGGAAGTTGGGAGAGAAATAAAGGGCTAGACAACAAAAGGTGTTGGTTTTGTGGTTTGGCTTTCTCAACCCAACACAATACATGTATTTCTCTCTCTAAAGTTCTCTTCTCTATGGGTTGATTGATTTCCTTTTTTTTTTTTTTTTTAGATTGATTTCTTATTCTTTTTTGTTTCATTGTTTCAATTTTTTACTACCTATATGTTTGATGAAAAAATATATAGTGGTTGTTAAATTTTTGTCGGTCTTTTTTGTTTCGTTGCTTCAATTTTTAATTGCCTAAATATTTGATGAAGAAATATGTAGTGGTTGTTGAATTTTTAGTTTTATACAAATGTTTTTATACATGCATTTTATTAAGGTCTGCATTGTTTTCTAATAGTAAAATAAAAATTGAAGCAACGAAACAAAAAAGAATAAGAAATCAGCCCATTTTGAATAGAGTTTTAGAGAGAGAAATACATGTATTGTAATGAGTTAAGAATGTCAAACCACAAACCAAAACCCTTTGTTGCCTGGTGTGGACACCCCATTTTGCAACCTGCATTTAACTTCACATAGAGGATTAAAGAATAATTTTACCTTGGAGATAATCATCTTAATTTTGGCCATTAGATCCTTAATTTCATTTCATTAAAGAAATCTTGATGATATAACGATCAAATTGACTAGTCATAAGTCTTAATTGGACCATCAAATTGAAAGTCATCCTTGAATCAAGTTTTAATAGCCGAGAACAAGATGCACATTAAGTCCGACTATGTGTGATTATAAACAATTAACTTTGATTGATTATAATTATAATCAATTTGAAATTAATAACGTATCATAATGCAATTGGCTAAGACTACAACTTATGGTAAGGTTGTACACACTTGATTAATAAGATGGTCAAACATTAATTATTCAATGAGTAATTGGTGTAATTATATTTTTAATTGGGATAATTATGTCATGACTTGGGGTTGATTAATTCTAAAATGGAAGTAATTAGGGCCTATTAATGTTAATTGTGCTGAAACTTTTTTCTAACAAATGACATATGATGAACACAAGGAAATCAGTAGGCTGAATGTCTCGGGTGTTGATGATCTCAATATTACTTGGAATGTCCTAAAAAGATAAACACAAAATTAGAGGAGACCAGGGAAGACCAGTCAAGAATCCTCCGATGGTAAACTCAGTATTTTTGGAATTCCAATTTGTGTGGAAGTGTCTGAATGCCTTACCCTCTTGTAGAAGAGTCCTTATATAGTGCTTTGTCTGAGGCAGTTATTTCTCCTACCGTTGTGGTGTTCGGAAGACTCGGAGGTAACTTCCATAACCGCCATGGAAGTTACCTTATTTGGGCTCTGTTTTCCACAACCGTTTATTGGGGAAACGGTTTTGTAGCCTGACAAGAAAACAGAGGTCGCTTCGAGTTTGTATCCAAGGAACATGTTCAAAATGCAAGGTGCTCGTCTAACCGACTTCATGGACGGACGAGCTTATCCTTGGACGAACATGCCCTAAGCCACTTAACTCTTCCTTAGGACAAGTCATATGGATGAGTTTAGGAGTTGGTTTATTTTATAACATCATCAGTTGCCCCCTCGTCCACATGGATCGTCTAAGGGAATATGTAGCTTGGCATCATTTCCCTGGACATATGTATTTAATGTCTTCAGTTAGATGTGCCACGTATCATAATTTTATCGATGACCAGTCTCATCGATTTATTTTTTCAAGGGGTAAGCCACGTGTCATATCCTGGTTGGTTGTGTCGTTTCAAATACCCAGGTCAGCTGTCTATAAATAGTGGAATTCCTCCTCTACCCTTTACATTTCTGAAAGTTTCCTTTGTCTAGAGCCTCGTCTAGAAGTCTCTCTGCGTCCATAGTCCTCTCTCGTCTAGAGCCAGGTATTCTCTTCCTTCTCATCTTTAGGTTTTTGGTTTCCAAAAAATGTCTGAAACTGTTATTTCTTCGTCTAGCAATAGTACAAAGAAAGCTATAGACGAGTATTATAATACAACCAATGATAATAATTCTAGTAATAGTAGCCATAGTAGTGAGGAGAGTTCTATGGACAAGGGATATACCTCTGGTGTCCCTGGGCTTCCTTTAGAAGTTATCCAAGAACAACTTAGGAAAGCCTCTGGTTCCCATGCTGGCACCCCGTCTAGTGTCCCTCCGTCTAGTCCTTTGGACGAAGAGGAGACCGTTTATAGTTGTGCAGTAGGTATTCATTCCAAACGAATGAGCAAAGGCTTAACAATCTTAGGACATGGTACTAGATCCCGGATGAGCTTAACCCTAGGTTGCCCGTCCGTGGAGAATGGTGCTCTAATCCCCGTTTTGGAGTAGGCGTTTATGAGGCTTATTTCTTGGGGGGTTTTAGGTTGCCTTTGAATGCATTTGCTAGAAAGTTACTGGTTAGGTTAGGTTTAGGTATATGTCAATTCAACCCTAACGCGTGGAGATTAGTTATCTCAATGCAAATTTTGTGGAGGGAAGTATTTGAAGGAGACCGTCCTCTTACTGTGGACAAGTTCCTCTTTTGTTACAAACCCTCAGATATAAATCAATCCTTTGGCTTTTACCAATTCACAGCTAGGGGTAAAGATTGTAGATTAATCAAGTCCCTGGTCTCGTCTAACAGGAATTGGAAGATAGAGTTTTTCTTTGTCTCCAATTTTTGGACAAAGAACCCTATGGACGTTGGTAGGGACCCTTTTGCCCCTTACTCTGGGGACTTAGGGAACCTTTGTCCTGAAGGTACGTCCCTCCCCTTTTTCATCTTTCTTTTTCTTCTCTTATTTTTTACTTGTTTTTAACCCTTGTTTATCATTTGCTTTTCAGTCCGTTCGAACCCTGTGGACGTTGGTAGGGACCCTTTTGCCCCTTACTCTGGGGACTTAGGGAACCTTTGTCCTGAAGGTACGTCCCTCCCCTTTTTCAGCTTTCTTTTTCTTCTCTTATTTTTTACTTGTTTTTAACCCTTGTTTATCATTTGCTTTTCAGGTGTTAAACAACCATCCTTAATTAAATTTCACCATGACCGCGTCCACAGGGCTCGTCTTTACGTCGATAGAGATTTTCATTTTTTGGTTACCCTACGACGTCTTGCCAAGTGGGGACTTGGTCCTGAACCATCAGACGAGGCTATTGCTCACAAGGTCACAGTGCGAAGAAGTAATGTTTTCATTTAATAGTCATTTGAACATCCTGTTATATTTCCTGATCTATTTATAATTCGTCACCTTTTTTTTTCCCTTTAGGAATGTCAACAATGAAAGAAAATAAAGAGAAAGAAGTTATAGGTGAGGAGAGTCGTCCTGAGACTCAGTCTCAAACTCGTCCGTTGGTTGGGGACAAAAAGAGATCTTTGTCTAAAAACCTTGATTTGGGAAATCTCCCCAACCGACGAGGCAAAAAGGTTAAGCATGGGTCGTCCCAAATAGTCAAGCCCAACCTTCCTGTGTCTCAACCGTCCGTCAAAATATATGACGTGGAATCATCCACTCCAATTGAGACCACTCCGTCTAAGACTCCTCCGCCCAAGATGACTGTGCATCCACATCCCAACTTTCTCAATGGGTCCCTTCAAATATTATTGAAAATGAAGACCTGGCTTGGAAACGTTTTCAGAAAGCTGTTTCAGATGAGGACATAAACACTTACTATGACATGTCCCTAAAGGATTTTGAACATTCTGGTGTTCATGATCTTTTTAAGGTATGTAATCGCCTTTTTTTTTTTTTTTGCTGAAAAATATATATTTATATATATTTTCATCTAACTTTCATTTTTATTCATTCATTTTCATCTTTTTTAAGCTATGTCAAAATTTATTGCAGCGTTCCGGCAGGCCATAGGAGTAGACAAGATGAGGATCTTGTTAGAAATGAGAATTCAGGAAGTGAAAGAGGAATTTAAGAAGTGGGCTGAGGTAGCTGCCAAGGCTAAGGCGAAGACAACGGAGCTACAAAACTTGATTGAGGAGTTGAAAACTGATGTGGTGGAAAAAGATACTCGTCTTGATCATCTACAGAAAAAGAACGACGAGCTGAGTACTCTTCTTTCCAAGGCAAAAGAAGATGTAGTGACTGAATTCAAGGCGTCCAAGCAATACACTGATCTTCTAGACGCCAATTATGCAGCAGGCTTTGAGGATTTTAGAATGGATGCTATGAAAAATTTCCCTGAAGTGGGGACTTTAGCTCCATTAAGCTTAACCTGACTGCTGCTACCAGCTATCTTCTTCAAACTAGCTCTGAGGACGTCAATGTGGAAGACGATGCTACCACTTAGCCACTTCAGACAACCCCAATACTAATGCCCCTTTTTCATAAAGACGAGACCTTTACATTTAAGTTATCCTTAGTATTTCTATCTTTTTTTTTTTTTTTTTTTTTTTTTATTTGATCCATTGTTTTGGATCTTTTTATTGTAACCCAAGTACATTTTATCTCGTCCATAGGCAGGACTGATGCATTATGGGTTTTACTTCGTCCATTGTTAGGACGTTTTCATGCTTAGTTTAAGGCTTCTGCTCGTTCATGATTTGGACGAACATACCTTCGTTACCCTTAAGAGAGTTTACAGACGTTACATCTCTGCGTCCAGAAAATTTACTCATCTTGGGCTCTTAGCCTTCTTGTGGACTATTTGAACGAAAATAGCATGGAAACTAGGAATTAACACAACATTATATACATGGCATAAATATTGTTCATAGACGAGGCATATGCTTCGAAGCGAATGCCTTCTAGAGAGTTCAATAAATACAAACAAACCCATAATTTCGTTCATAACCACAACATAATAATAATAAAGTAATATTAAAAATACGTAGATAAACAGGCTCCAAGCTCGTCCATTGTAACACTCATTCAGGCTAGCATTTTACTGATAATACCTCCTTGAGTGCTCAACATTCAAAGGATGCTCCAATTTCCTCTAGTCCAGGGCCTCCAAGTAGTAGGATCCTTGCCTTTTACAGTTGATAACTCTGTAGGGTCCTTCCTAATTAGGTCTCAGTTTCCCATGATCTGAGTTCTTGGTTGCCCAAAGAAACCTTTTTTAGGACGAGATCTCCTATGTTGAACTGTCTTGGCTTCACCATTGCATCATACTGCCTAGCCATGAGGTTTTTGTACCTCGCCGTCTTATGTTCTGCGTCCGTCCTTACCTCGTCTATTAGATCGAGGTTTAAATGGAGTTGCTCCTCGTTATCCTTATCCTGATACGTCGTTACCCTGTGGTTGGTCATGTGCACTTCTGCATGTATAATTGTCTCGCTTCCATAGGCTAGCTTGAAAGGAGTTTCCCCTGTAGGGGTTCTCACCGTCGTCCTGTAAGCCCATAAAACACCTGATAGCTCATGTAAACAGAGTTACTCATCGTTATCCTTATCCTGATACGTCGTTACCCTGTAGTTGGCTATGTGCACTTCTGCAAGTATAACTTTCTCACTTCCATAGGCTAGCTTGAAAGGAGTTTCCCCTGTAGGGGTTCTCACTGTCATCTTGTACACCCATAAAACATTTTGTAGCTCATCTGGCCATATTCCCTTCGCCCCCTCAAGCCAAGTCTTGATGATTTTCAACAAGGATCAGTTTGTAACTTTGACCTAACCGTTTGCTTGGGAGAGGGTGGGCGAGGAATAATGATTTTGAATTCCAAAGTGTACACAGAAGTCCCTGAAAAGTGCATTGTCAAATTGTCGTCCGTTGTCAGACATTAATACTCTAAGCACCCCAAACCTACACACAATGTTCTTCCAAACGAAGCTCTTAACATTTTGTTGCGTGATATTCGCTAAGGGTTCTGCTTCCACCCACTTGATGAAATAATCAATGCCCATCACCAAAAACTTCATCTACCTCATCCCAAGTGGAAAAGGGCCCAAAATATCTAGCCCCCACTATGCCAAGGGCTATGAGGCCATCATTAGCGTGAGATACTCTGACAGCTATCTAGGGACGTTGTTAAACCGTTGACATTGGTTACATACCTTGACATAAACTTTTGCATCTACCTGAATAGTTGGCCAGTCGTACCCTGCACGGACGACCTTATGGATAAGTGACCTAGCCCCCAAATGGTTTCCACAGGCTCCTTCATGAACCTCTCTCAACACATAGTTTGCCTTGTCCGGAGCTAAACATCTGAGATAAGGTTGAGAGAAGCCTCTCTTGTATAGTACTTCGTCCAAAAGGACATATCTTACTGCCTTGACCCTAAGCTTTCTGGCCTCGTCCTTCCTTTTTGGGAGTTTTCCGTCCTTCAGGTATAACATTATGGGGGTCATCCAGTTCTCTTCATTCTCTATTTGCTGCACCTTTGGAAGATCTATACTTGGGACATACTAAACTTCATCGACTCATCCATGGCTTCATTCGCTGAGGCTTCCTTTGCTAACGTATCTGCTTCCATGTTCTCCTCCCTTGGGATTTGAACGAAGTCAGCTTTCTTGAATTTCTTCACAAGCCGCAATACCTTTTCAAGGTATTCTTTCATTCGTTCTTCCTTAGCCTCACACGTCCCGTTTATCTAGCCCATGACCAACTGAGAATCTCCCAGGACGAGTATTGATTTTGCTTCTACTGATCTAGCCAAGTCCAGCCTTTTGAGAAGAGCTTCATACTCAACTTCATTATTAGTTGCTTGATATTGCAAACAGATCTTATGCTTTAGCTTATCTCCTTCCGGGGATTGTAGAACCACTCCTATTCCCCCCGCATGTTGCGTGGACGAGCCGTCCACATGGACGACCCACTTCTTACTGTCTTCTATCCTTTCTAAGTCATCATAGTTTGGTGTGAACTCCGCAATGAAATCTGTCAGGGCTTGAGCCTATCGCATTCTTAGGTTGATATCTGACGTCAAACTCATTGAGTTCAACAGCCCTTTGGATCAGTCGTCCTACGGCTTCCAACTTGTTAATGGCTTTCTTGAGTGGATGATCTGTCATGATATTGATTACATGAGCTTGGAAGTAGTGCCTTAGTTTCCTAGAAGCCGTTATTAGCACGAAAGCTAGCTTTTCTATTAGTGGATATTGTCCTTCTGCTCCCTTTTATTGCTCTGCTTGTATAGTACACAGACTTTTGCACTCTTCCTTCCTCCCTTATCAATGCTGAACTAACAGCATGTACGGTCACTGCTAAGTACAAATACAACTCCTCTCCCATCACAAACAGACTTAGCAATAGAGCCGTAACAAGGTATGTCTTCAAGTCTTGAAAGGCTTTTTGGCATTCGTCCTCAAACGCTTTCTTAAGAACCTTAAAAAATGGTAAGCATTTGTCAGTAGCTTTAAAAACAAACCTGTTGAGGGCAGCAACTCGTCCGGTAAGGGACTGGACTTCTTTGATGTTTTGTGAAGGCTTCATATCTAGAATTGCTTTGATTTTTTCAGGATTTGTCTCAATCCCCCTATGCGAAACCATGAATTTGAGGAATTTTCCTAATGATACTCCAAAAGTGCATTTGCTGGGGTTCAACTTCATACTGTATCGTCTGAGCGTGTCAAAAGTCTCTTGCAGGTCATCCAGATGCTTTCCCTCATTGAGACTTTTTACCAACATGTCATCCACATAAACTTCTACATTTCGTCCAATCTGAGGACAGAACATATGGTTGACCAGTCGTTGGTATGTTGCCCCAATGTTATTCAAGCCAAAGGGCATCACTTCATAACAGAACAAGCCTTGACTAGTAACAAAGGATGTCTTCTCCTGGTCTGCCTCGTCCATCCTTATTTGATTATATCCTGAGAAAGCATCTATAAAACTAAGTAATTTATGATCGGCAGTGGAATCCACCAGTTGATCAATACGCGGTAATGGATAGCTATTCTTGGGGAAAGCCTTGTTTAGATCAGTAAAGTCTACACACATCCTCCACTTGCCATTTGGCTTCTTGACCATTACTACATTGGCTAGCCAATCCGGATAGTACACCTCTTTAATGAACTTCGCCGCAATCAACTTTTGGACCTCATCCTTAATAGCATTGTCTCTCTTAAGGGCGAATACTTTTTTCTTTTGTCGCACAGGCTTAGAGGAGGGACATACATTCAAACGATGGGTAATGACACTAGGATCTATACCTAGCATATCCTCATGACTCCAAGAAAACACATCAATGCTCTTTTTCAAAAAACGGATGAGTTCCTTCTTAGTCTTCTCTTCTAGATCTGCTCCAACCCTGGTGCACCTCTCAGAGTTATTCTCGTCTAAAGAAATATCTTCTAACACTTCGGTGGGCTCAGCCACAACTCTCTTTTCTTCAATATTCATTTTCTGGATTTGTTCGTCCATGGCCAACATGGTCAGGTAACATTCTCTTGCTGCTAGCTGGTCTCCTTGTACTTACCCTATTCCATACTCTGTTGGAAACTTGACTGTCAGATGATAGGTAGATGTAACCACCTTCCAACTATTTAAAGTCGATCTTCCAATTATAGCATTGTAGGGAGAGGAACAATCTACCACAAGGAAATTCACGTCTGGTTAATTGTTGCGAATATGCCCCTACCACCACAGGTAATGTAACTGTACCTACAGGCTGCACCTTCATTCCACCAAAGCCTACCAAGGGCAAGTTCACTAGACGAAATAGGTCTTGTCCTAGCCTCATCTGTTGAAAAGCTGAATAATACAAAATATCTACTAAACTTCTGTTGTCCACTAACACCCTTCTTATTGTATAATCAGCAATAAGCAAAGTGATGACAATGGCATCATCATGGGGGTGGTGAACTCTTTCAGCATCATCATCTGTGAATGCGATGGCTTGTTCATCCGTGTTCCTCGTCCTTAATGTTCGTCTAGATAGTTGAACGTTCTGCACTACCTTGAGATATATTTTCCTTTACTTGGACGACTGGCCTGCTGAACTTCCTTCTATAATAACTCTTATTTCTCCAAGCGGTGGTCGCGACAATTCTTCCACCTTCCCTTTCAACTTCTCATCCTTGTGGTCTCGTCCAAGGAAATTTCTCAATTTTCCATGCCTTATGAGATTCTCAATTTGCTGCTTTAAGTCAAAACACTCATCCATATCATGCCCATAATCTCTATGGAAGCAACAATACTTAATTCTATTGTGCTTACTGGGGTCTTCCTTCATTTTCTCCGGCCATTTCAAGGAAGGATCGTCCTTGATTTGCATAAGGACTTGCTCGAGTGGCATGTTCAGTGGCGTGTATTGCTGACTCCATGCTGGACTAGCCTTCTTGCCATCTTAGTCTTTTTTATCGTCCGTCTATCCCTTTTTTGGACGAGGGCCTTGCTCAAAATGGCGCATGGGGTTTGCTTCCATTCTCTCAGCTCGCTTCCTCTTCTTGGCTATGATCGCATCTTCTGCATTCATAAAGTTCTGGGCTGAATGGACGAGTTCAGCCATGGACTAAGGCTCTTTCTCATAAAGCTTGTGAATGAACAAATCAGAATTAACCCCGTTGTGAAAGGCCGCCAATAGTAGCTTATCATCCACCTCATCCACCGTTAGGGCTTCCCTGTTGAAACGAGTGATAAAGGACCGCAAGCTTTCATTCTCCCCCTGTTCTATGGTCAACAGGCTGGACGAGGAACATTTGTGTCTCTATCCCCCAATGAAGTTATTAACGAACAATTTGCTCAACTCTTCGAAAGAACTTACCAAATTCGGGGGTATTTTACTGAACCACACTCGTGCCGGACCTTTGAGGTTAGTAGGGAAGGCTCTACACATAATTTCATCCGGACCCCCTGAAGGTGCATCGTAGTCTTAAAAGTAGCAATGTGATCAAACGGGTCACGCATTCCATCATACGAATCCAAAGAAGGCATCTTGAATTTTGGAGGCAAGGGGTGACCATTGATGGAAACCATGAAGGGGGAGTCTGTTCGGTAAACTAGATCCTCTATGGGATTTGCTCTTCTCATGTTCTCCCTCATCTCATCCATAATCTTCCTCATCTAGTCAATCTCTCTCTCCCCGGTGCCCCTTGATTGGCTTTTAGGCTCAGCATTTCTTCCATCTCCTTGGTTCTAGCCTTGTTCTTCTCCATATGCCTCATGTCGTTGCCTCCTGAGATTAATCTCCCTTGTCAGTTCTTGGTCTTGGCGAGTTAACTTTGCCATAGCGGCTGCCATGGATTGCATATGTTGAACAAAGGATGGTTGCATGGCAGGCGCAGATTGACAATCGCGGTGGGGATTGCTAGAGGCATCCCTACTCTCTTGATGGCCTGGGCTAGTAGCCTTCGATCTTGTTCGAACCATTGCAGCCATTTTTGTCAGAGAAAGGAATTGTAGAACTCAGATAAAATCTAACAAAACTCTTCCCCACAGACGATGCCAACTAATGAACACAAGGAAATCAGTAGGCTAAATGTCTCGGGCGTTGATGATCTCAATATTACTTGGAATGTCCTGAAAAGATAAACAAAAAATCAGAGGAGACCAGGGAAGACCGACCAAGAATCCTCCGATGGTAAAGTTAGTATTTTTGGAATTCCAATTTGTGTGGAAGTGTCTGAATGCCTTACCCTTTTGTAGAAGAGTCCTTATATAGTGTTTTTTCTAAGGCAGTTATTTCTCCTACCGTTGTGGTGTTCGGAAGACTCGGAGGTAACTTCCATAACCGCCGTGGAAGTTACTTTATTTGGGCTCTGTTTTCCACAACCGTTTATTGGGGAAACGGTTTTGTAGCCTGATAGGAAAACAGAGGTCGCTTCGAGTTTGTATCCAAGGAACATGTTCAAGACGCAAGGTGCTCGTCCAACCAACTTCACGGACGGACGAGCTTATCCTTGGACGAACATGCCCTAAGCCACTCAACTCTTCCTTAGGACGAGCCATATGGACGAGTTTAGGAGTTGGTCTATTTTATAACACCATCAACATATGTTCACTATTTCATTGATATATCTTAGAAAATTTTGAATTTGTGAGTGAGGTTAATTTTTCTAGAAATTAGACATCTTGGACTTTAATTTGAGCACAAGAACGAGACAAATTCGATTAGAAATGAGTAAGATATGATTTTTCAAAGTTGGCTCTGATGGTTATTACAGGATCCATGTGGGACACTAGGATCATAACATACCACCATGCTCCGCAACCAACGTCCACGACGGCTCACTCTAGCAACACTGACCCAATGATAGCCCTTTCTCTTTTGGTGGCTCCACTCACCTATCAATTATTTTAATCTAGGCTCTAGGTTGCCCCCTCCGGCTCCCACCAACCTCCAAATTTAATGCACTAGCCTTCTCTAAACTCTAAAAGTGGGTCCAGGTTTATGATTTTCTCTCATCCTTTGTTAACCCTCATTGAATGCTCTTCCATTCATATTTTCTTTACCACTACTATATAGACCCTCCCTTCTCCATTTCAAAGGATCCAATAACATCATCTCTTCTCTCTTCTTAAGCTCTAGTGAAATGGAGTTAGACTTGTTATATCTTGGTCATTTTGAGAATCAAGATATTGAGTGAGCCTCACTCTCCTTCTGCTAGTTCTTCTTCTCTACTCCACCCTTAGGACCTCCAACAAAAGCCTCCTCCTCTAACATGTGGATATTGCATACAAGTATAATCAATTTCCGTAACTTTTTTTTTTCATTTTTCTATAATATTAATTTAAGATTAAATCATGCCGGTTGATTATTTAAATTGCTTGAATATTCTTGATATACTTGAATGTTGTTTATATGCGTTCTTCACATGTTCTTGGATGTTCATCACATGTTGATGCATGACACTAGTTTTGATCTTAAATTCATATCCAAAATATGAAAAACATATTAATTTCATAATTTTCCAATTACTTGAATCTAGGATATCACCATCTACACACATTTACTAGAATTTATTTTTCAATTCAAATGTAATGATTAATAAATGGAATTAGAGTTTATCACATGTACACAAATTAAATTCAAGCAAAGTAATGAATATGCAATTAATTGATAATATGTTGGATCATAAGATATGAATGTTGGTCACCATAGTCTAGAATACCTACTTCACCGAGCAAGATGAATGTCTAACACTTTCCCATCTTGTAACATAGCCTCCGAGTTTAGATCAAGGGTTAGTACTTATTCATGTAATTTTCAATCTCTAGATTGTAACTGAGAAACAAAGTCATATATTTTATCTTAGATAGTATCTAGGATCAAAACCATGTAATTTCCTATGATCAATGTACATTTATTCTCAAATCAATAAAATGATGAATTTTTCAATTATGATTTTCTTTTTCTTTTTTCTAATAATTAAAGAAGTAACGACTCCATTATAAAAAGAAAATGTAATCAGTCAAATCCCCATTTTGATAGACAATAACACGACCTCCAAACCAATCAATCCAAAATAGGCTGGGGTACAAGCCCTCACACTTGGCCCTCTATTTCTCTCTCAACTTCTAAGAAACTCACACCCACCCCCAATCTTTACCAAAGTAAGTCAAAGAACGGTCTCTTCCCATCCTTTAAACCAACCCTCTCGCCCTTACAAACCTACAACCTTTTCTCCCTCTGTCCTTGAGCCGTATCTGTACAAATTGCACCTTCAAATGACTAGGGCTGTCAATGCTCGACCTAACCTGTGAACACAACACGAACCCGACACGGGTTTTTTTGGATTAGGGTTGGGCCTTAATGAGTTTGGGTCATAAACAGGTTGACTCGAAAGCGATATGATAAGAAACGTGTCATAAGTGGGTAAACCCGCATAATCCATAATAGACATGTTTGACTCGCTAATTTATTTGTGTCAACCTAAAATGATACACTTAACACAACCCGTTTAATTAGTATAACAAATAAATATTTATTTTATTTTAGATTTGTCAAATAACTTTTCTATCCAACGTATATTTTAAATTTAAAAAGAAAAATGAGTAATTACAAAAACTTATAAGGGATATAATTAGAAATTGAAACTTTACAAACCCGGGGGTGTTTGGTTTGTGTTTTTAAACAACCATTTTCAGTTTTTAAACAACATTTCACGCATTTCAACGCACTTTTTCACCCACACGTATTTCCATAAATATTTTCAAACAACAATTTTCAGTTTTTAAACACATATACCAAACGGACCCATCTCTAAACCTTCTTATAAATATCTTCTTCTTCTTCTTCTTCCTTTTTTTTTTTTTTTTTTTTTAAAAAAAAAAAATTTAACTGTACTACTCACTTTACTATCTTATAGTTTCACGCCCAGTTCTCAAACTCAAAGTCTCAAACTGGTTATTGCTCTCTCTCTCTCTCTCTCTCTCTCTCTCTCTCTCTCTCTCTCATGTATTTTTATTATTATTATAATTATTTTTTTTTTTTTTTTGCATAATGCTTTTGTTCTATAAACTTTGAACTCATGTGCCGTTATTAATATATAAGATATATTAATTGTTGATTAAGGTCACGGTTGTAGCTTTTGTCCTGTGCCATGTTTTTTTTTTTTTTGGACACGTCAGCATATCTTGCAAGTGGGTTTATTGAGATAGTTTATAAACTAAATCTTATGGGTATTGCTTTTAAAGATTACAAGAATGTGGGTTGAAGACTTGAAGTGTATGGCATTACTTTTGAAATGTAAAATAAAAAAATTCTAAATAGATGTTATATTTAGTATCGTTATTAATATATAAGATATATTAATTGTTGATTAAGGTCACAGTTGTAGCTTTTGTCCTGTGCCATGTTTTTTTTTTTTTGGACACGTCAGCATATCTTGCAAGTGAGTTTATTGAGATAGTTTATAAACTAGATCTTATGGGTATTGCTTTTAAAGATTACAAGAATATGGGTTGAAGACTTGAAGTGTATGGCATTACTTTTGAAATGTAAAATAAAAAATAAAAAAAATAAAATTCTAAATAGATGTTATATTTAGTATTATGCAGGTTGAAATAGGTTGTGTTACATTCGTGGCAACCCAACATGACTTGTTTATTAAGTGTGTCAAATGAATTGGGTCAAGTCAACCCACATTATTAACAGGTCAGATTAGGATTGAAGGATCATAACACAATTATTAAATGTGTTGAGTTAGAGTTAAACCATTTAATTGAATACCCCTACCTCGACACGACATAAACCTGACACGCTAACCCGAATTGACACCCCCAAACCTACAGCCCTCTCTCCCTTTGTCGTTGAGCTGTATATTGCACCAGCAACACCAAGCACTCATCTCAATAACAAAAAATTTCTTGCTGTGTCCTGTACGTCTAACTTGAATTTTTCTTTCCCACAACACACATTGAGTTTTGGAGAATCTAATCATATCCTGGTTTTGAGTTTAGGGAACCAAATGATAAGTGAGTTTGATTATGGACTTTAGTATCGAGAGGAGATAAGTGTTGTGGGGATTTTTTTGTCTTATAAAACTTAATCGCCCACCCAAACAAATCACACAGATAGAGTTGTTCACCCTTTAATAATAGTTAGTAATATATCTGTGCATCAGACCATGTTTCTAAACATAATAAACAAAATGGGACGACGAACGTATTTTTATTCTCATGTATTAATTTAGTACCGAATGCCAATATAATTTTTATTTTCCTTATGTCCCACTAATAACCCATTGGGGTACTAGCGTTCAAGTTGCGCTTCTTGAAGATCGCTAGGCGTTATAAATGCAGATAATTCCTTGGAAATACTACCTCAGCAAATCAAAACATACAATTTAAATACAAGTGATGCGGGAGTTTAAACATTCACACACACACACACCAAAAAAATAAAGAAAAAAAGAAGAAGATATACAATGATCAGTGTGTTTCTTGAGCACACTACTTAAACTCAAAAAGAAATCTAAAGCAGAATTTTAGCTAACTCGCAGCCCTGAAGATGTTAAAACGCCTCCAGTGCGTGCGTACATCCACCAAATCCACTTCACGCTGCTAGGCTAGTCGGAGAGACGATTCTCAAGTGAAAACTAAAGGTAGTATTAATAGAAGACTGACTACTAACACTGCTGATCAGTAGCACCACCACCTCTCCAAAGTGGCCGAAATATGAGTTTCATTTTATCAAAAACCACCCCCATACTTCTAATCGCATCATTATGGCATCTCCCGCTTCTAATTACTACAGTACTCAAAATTAAAGATCAAAATAAATCACAACACCTAGCGACTCCTAAGAACAAACCAAAAATGTTTCCCAAAAACAAAATACCAAACAAATGATAGAAGTGTACTCAAGGATAGCAGATACTAGAAATAAATACATTCAATGAGGAACCAATTATTCCTTTTTAGCATTGATCAGGCTATTAAACTTCAAACCCAAGGAAATTGAGAAGTATCAATTGACGACAGCTGCATTAAAAAGTAATGCATCTTCATGAATTTGCCAGTATTGCCACCTAGCACAAGGAACAAAAATAGCTTGCAATGCGGATTTACAACATTTACTTTATTAAACTTGCTATAAGCAACATTCCATTAGAGTAATGGAACCAAAAGATTTACTCTCAACTGCAGAACAAAGCCTTCGACAATGGAGGATGTCATAATAAGATATTTCTCCAAAATTAATTGAAAATCAGTGGCTTTGCATGAAAGTGCTGATACCGGGTATTCTTATATATCATTAATTACTACTTAAAACATGCGGCAAACCCAATAGAGTAGTCCACAGAAATTTGGTGATTCCTTAAGATATCCATAAGAGGATGAATCCACAAAACTTGCAGGCATAGTGACAGCAAATATAACAATAAAGTTCTCATACAAGGCCATTCTTAATGCTCGATTCCTTTATTTATTTATATATATATATATATATATATTTTTTTTTTTTTGGGGGGTAGGGTTGGGGGGGGGGGGGGGGGGGGGGGGGAGGGAAGCCTCAAAGCTGGAATTCATATATGTTTAATTGGTTTGGTTAATTAAGAGAATCTCATTTAGGTTGCTTAAAAAAGAAATCATCTCCAAAACATTCACAAAATTAGCAGACCTTAAAACCAACCTAATCACCTCCAATGCAAGTGACCACTCTTCTTGTTCAACTTGCCCGACACATCCACAATTCAAGATAGTGGATCAAATATTTACAAAGTGGAAACAAATGAACCACATAAACTTAAGCCACCTTTAGCAAAACTGCTAGAAACAGTGGCACAATTAGGCTCCACCCAAACAACAAATAAATATTCCTTACAAATGGTCTATTTATGTAGTCAGGACATGCATTTACATGCTTGTATTGATGTCACATTAGACATGCCAGAGATGCAACCAAATCCACAAAATGACACTTGGCTCAAATTCCAGTTAAGTTTTATGGCACAATTTTGAAAAAGCAGCACTCACCTGAAAATATGAACCTACCTTAGCAGCAAGCAATTTGGAGATTATCCACTTGCCTCTATAAAAAATTCACACAATTAAAATCAATCCCATGTCTAAAGATAAAAACCCCTCCAATTAGCGGCGAACGAAGGGAAAGGGAGAAAAGAGGTCTTGCTCAGAGTAAATGAACAACCTACCTCTTAGTCTCCAGTTCAAGTATCCCGCCATAGCAACATAATAAAATCTCTCAGACCATAATTTTTAGTTACATAAAAGGCTTTATGCTGAGGTTCTCTTTTAGTAAGGCCGCGATCGGTTTCCACCATAGTGATGTCTGTCAGGCCCAGACCCATCTCTGTTATTATCCCTGCGCCTGTCTCCGCCTCCGTAGCCACCTCGACCACCACCCCTGTTGCACAAATTATAAGTGAATGATACAACCCATAAAAACATAAAATTTTGAGTGGCTGTTAAACCAGTCAACTAAACTGAAGAATTGAAACATGCTATTTGGCTTGCTTACATAGAAGAGAGTAAATTACAGGGAGAAAAAACATTTCTTTGTCAAATTATATACATACCCAATGAGAGAGAGAGAGAGAGAGAGAGAGAGAGAAACCCTAATTATCTAAAAAACCAAAACTTCAGTAGTATATTCTCCTACAATGATATAAATTCCAAAGCCATTTTTCCATCTATCAGAATGTTTCTCGACCATTTTGAGCCACTTTCTTCTATTTATTGATGAATCACATGCTCACATTTAAAAAAAGGACAAAAACAAAAAAGATTGGCAATTGACGGTAGAAGTAAAACATACACCCTATTGTCCCTTTTTGTTTCTCCCATATTCAATTTTTTGTCATCCTAAAATAGTTGTCCAGTTTTAGAAGACAAAGGTCATTAATTTACTGACCTCATAATATACCCCCTCCCTTTATTTTATTCAGGTTTAAATTCTCAAAAGTTTATAAAAGGCGATTTGAAAAATCATAAATCTTTCTAGATGATGTTCCCAAGTTAAATTTTCTAAACTAGAAAACGAAACGGGACACAGAATAAAAGCAATATGCAAATCATATCTTCTTGTCTTATTCGTCTCATATTCATTTACACGCGCACAAGCGCGCACGCACACACACACATATATATAAATGTAGAAATTGCAAGCCTCTCATAGTATTTGAACTCCTATGTTGCATTACATACATATATTTCAATGTACAATCAATAAATTTAGTCAACAGGATCTCATAGCATTCTAAAACCAACCAGCAGCAACATTACAACTGCTTCCCAAAGACTAAAAGAAATACAATAAAGTCTTTGCTAGGTAAAGATAAAAAAAACAAAGGCTATTTCCCAAAGAATAATCTTTAAATGGTACATCCCCATTATAATTCAATACACACACACATATATGGCCCAATTGTGTGAGAACAAGAGTCAGATCCCACTTTTAACAACTGATGTAAAGCAACATATTCTCTAGAACAAAACAATAAGACCTTATTACAATATATCACCACAAGCACTTCAGAACAAAATGTAATCATTTGAGCACTAACAACCATGGTAACCCTGTCCTGAGAAAAAGCATGCAATCTTAGTAAAAATGAACATTACAAATGGCAAACAATTTTAACCCATGACAGCTGGACCCACATTAATCATTCATTGATGATCGTAAAGAGAATCTACAACGCATCATCAGACTCATAACATCAAGATTACATGAGAAAACACAATTCTCATGCAGTAGCAGATATCTCAATAACATGGCACTACACAGTAATAAACATCTCATTCCAACATTGCATGTAAAAATAAAGTGAGGACATTGGTCAGGGAGGTACCGCTGGTCATAGGCAGGGGGAGCCTTTGGTGCAGACATCTCAGCCATCGCAACATTGATTTTAAAACCCCTCATATCATAATCTGTGAAGCAAGGCTCCTGGTAAGAACACTACTAATAAAATGATGATATCACAAAAAGGTTTAAAGGTAAGTACTATTGTAAAAACCGCCAGCTGAATGCGCAGCAGACGGATCTTCATATGACAAAACTGCATCGCCTTTGTTGTTTCCCATCTCATCTGTATATATTTTTATATTCCATGGCCATTGATCCTTATATCCTCGCTTTTGCTTAATTCTTCCAACCTAAGTAACACGTGGATCATTAGATTTCTTTTTGATACATCAAATAGTTGGGGGTGGGGGAATTGGAACCCTGGATGCCTCCATAGGAAACACCAGAAGGTGCCAATTGAGCTATAAGGCTCTTGGCACGTGGATCATTAGATTCCTGTCCATTATTACCCTTAGGTAGGAAATGCCAAAACTTCAGACTCATCACGCTAAAATCCCTTTTCCACTGTCATTCCATCACAATTGAGACAGATGGAAATCCAGCACATTCATCTTCATCCATACACAACCAAGACAGCAATTTTTTTTTAACAAAAAAACAAGATGGTAATTTTTTTAAGTTTATCAGATTTGATAGTATTTTCATCATATACATTAATAAAAAGAGGTTAGAGGAAAGTAAACTACATGGTTTGATAATTTCAAGGTCAAATCATCCTCCTGCTATATAAAACAATAAAGTAAACTCAAAAACAACACCTGTATACAGACAAAATGATTTACACATATTCTGCAAAGGGCACACAGATGGACAACAATCTCTAACTTCAAAATTAAGCAATAAAAACTTAAACGCAAGGAGTTCAAAAGAAAAATGTAGTATATTACTTGTCCAATGCCTCCAAAAAGTTCCCTTAGTTCTTCAGTTGTCACATCTGGTGGCAAATTTGATATGTAGATTCTAGAGTTGTCACAAGTATCACCACAATTCCCATCACACTGCCTTATCTTAGCTGGGGCCTCAGCAGAAGCACCACCATAACCACCTCGACCACCAGCACCACGCCCACCATCATATCCACTTGGTGGGCCACCCCGACTGCCACTCCTTACATCACCCTGACCCTCACTACCATAACCTCCTGCAGGGGGTCCACCATAAGATGGTGGATAAGATGTAGGCCCAGCAGAATAGCTTGTAGGTGGAGGAACCGCATCCGTTCCATAATTAGCATTTCCAGCATATGAGTTGTAAGGTGGCGTTGGATAATTCCCACCAGCCCCTCCATAATAAGGTTGTGGTGCTGCTGGTGGAGCCTGACCATAGCCACCTTCTTCTTTGCCATAAGAACCACCCCTATTGCCGCTTCCACCTCTACCATCATTATTACCACCTCTACCTCCATTATACTCACCACCTCTACCCCCATCATAACTACCACCTCGACTACCACCATATCCGCCACCACCTCCACCGCCTCTATTGTAACCACCACCACCACCACCACCACTACCACCACGATCACCACCACCACCACTACCACCACGATCACCGCCACCAGCCGGAGAGGGTGCACCACATTTGTTACATTCAGTTCTTCTTTGAAAGTTCATATTCCCACAGCTGCATACACATTTACCACTCATCAAAAACAACATACACATACATACCATTCTCAATTCCATCACACAGTCAATTTGTGATACTAAAACTGAGGCCCAACAAACCAAAAAATTAATTTCAAACGTTCAAAACCCATATCTTTCTAGTTTCTAGATGTTAAAAAATAATAACCCAAACAAATAAAAATAAATCAGAATCAGAGAAAGAAAATACTCGCCAAGGATAAGGGCAAAGCCAATCTTTCGACATACACAAGTATAACAAGTAAGATATGTTTTATTACCATTCTCAATTCAATAACACTTACAGTTTGTAATAAAGAAACTGAGGCCCAACAAACCGAGAAATTAAGTTCAAATGTTCAAAACACATATTTTTCTAGGTGTTAAAAAAATAAAAACCCAAACTCATAAAAATAAATCAGAATCAGATAAAGAATATACTCAATTCAATAACACAGTCAGTTTGTAATAAAAAATGAAACAGAGCCCCAACGAACCAAGAAATTAAGTTCAAATGTTCAAAACCTAAAACTTTCTAGGTGTTTAAAAAAAATAATAATAATAATAAAAAGTAAAAACCCAAACAAATAGCATTAAATCAGAATCAAAGAAGGAAAATACTCACCTAGGATTAGGGCAAAGCCAATCACCGTCTCGACCGCTACCACCACGGCCACCTCCTCTGCCACCGCCTCCACCACTGCCTCGGCCACCACGATCTCCTCCTTGATACCTACCACCACCTCCTCCTGCAACCAAGATCCAGTCAAACAATAAGCAACAAGCCATTAACCCTAACCCTAATTCTACAACAAGTCAATCAGAAATGGACAAAAGGACGAAATAACAAAAAATTAGATACCTCGACCACCGAATCCTCCGCCGCCTCCACCTCCGCCTCCACCACCACTGTAACCTCCACCGCCTCTTCCTCCTCCGCGACCTCCACGTCCACCATCACTGTTTCCACCGCCATATCCACCAGCATAGGCTCCAGAAGCTCCATAACCTCCACCACCGCCATAGCCACCGCCATCATATCCTCCGGCACCGCCGCTAGCTCCATACGGTGGAGGAGCGGCCTCGCCGGCTTCTTGTCCGTACATCCCAGACATGATCTAGGGTTCTCCTTCAAAGAGATCTAGGGTTTGTCAGAAGAGAGTGATAGATTGGCCTAAAGTTGTAAACACACACCAATATGGTATGGTTTTTATATAGCGAATAGAAGAAAGATATTTTTTTCTCAAATGAGGTCCTTTATTTATTTTTATTTTTCCTTTAAATAAATAGCAAGTGAGATTAAAAAAAAAAATTTGTGGTGCTTTAAAAGAAGTTTGGTTTGCCGTGGTGTTTTGTTACTCCGTAATACTATTACATTATTATAATATTATATTAATTTAATTTTAATATAAAAATAGTTTTACCATCACATATATTTATTGCAATAGTCACTCTATAAGTATATGTATTTGTGAGGTGTGGAAGTAAATACCGGGGTTCAAGTCTCCATGTGGGAGTTATGTCATATGTGGTATATTTTGTAAATTTAGATTATGATAATGTTAGAATAAAATAAATCAAAAAACTTAATGTCATATTATCGTAATGTGTATTACATCAAGAGTACATTATAGTAAACCGTTAATAATAACAAAATTTACCATATTTTATTTTAGTTAACTAAACTCAAAATTCACTCACATTGAATTATGTAAAATTGTGTAGGATAAAACTTAAGTATAGGACCTTAGGTGCTATTCCTTAAATTCATTTCTTATGATTCAGTCATATGACTACTTAACTAAAAAATATACTTTCATTTCATGAGGAAAAATCTACATGGCAGAATCTGAAAAAATGAACCTAAGGAACAGCACCTAAATCTTGCATAATTGTGTAAAAATACATGGTTGTTATAATACTGTGTAAATTTACACTTGCATTATTCATTTTGTATTTAGTTTTCTATTTATATATATATATATATATATATATATATATATCTTGAGAATAAAAAAAAAAGATAGTAGGTAATAATTTTTGTATGTGAAAAAATAAAAAATTTTAAAAAATGACATTTTAATAAAATTTAGTATAAAATAAATAATTTGATGCCTTGATGTCAAGTCTCCATGTGGGAACTATGTGATATATTTTGTAATTTTAGATTATAATAATGTTAGAATAAAATAAAATAAAATAAATCAAAAAATTTAATGTCACATCATCGTAATATGTATTACATCAAGAGTACATTATAGCAAATCGTTAATAATAATAAAAATTACCATATTTTATTTTAGTTAACTAAGCTCAAAATTCACTCACATTGAATTATGTAAAATTATGTAGAACAAAACTTAGGTATGGTACTTTAGGTGCTGTTCCTTAGGTTCCACTCTTATGATTTGGCCATATGACTACTTAACTAAAAAATACGCTTTCATTCTATGGGGGAAAATCCACATGGCAAAATCTGAAAAAGGAAACCTAAAGAACAGCACCTAAGTACTGTACCTAAGTCTTGTCTAATTGTGTAAAAATACATAGTTGCTATAATATTGTGTAAATTTACACTTGCATTATTCATTTTGTATTTAGTTTTCTATTTTTTTATCTTAAGAATAATAGAAGATAGTAAATAATAATATTTGTACGTGAATTTTTTTTTTTTTAAATGGCATTTTAATAAAATTTAGTATAAAATAAATAATTTGATGCCTTGATTTGAAAAGTAAGTACTTAAAATAGAAAAATTAACATGAATTTTTGCAATGAAAAATAAACATGTTTTGGGGCCGTCTGATCTTAAGAAAGTTTGATGATTTATGATTTATGATTAGATTGCAACACCAATAATTTTGAGCTTTGATTCGATCTCCCAAGTTTTCGATCCGAACTACCACCTTGCTTTTAGTTTTAGGAGTCAAGACAACATAGACAACAATACTTTTGTTTGTCTAAAACCGATTCGACAAGTATCGTTTTTATACCAAAAATGAAAACGAGGTCAGCAATGGCGTTTTTAAAGATTCTTTCTTTCTTTTCTAGGAAGAGAAGATGATGATCATCATCTCAAATAGAAGGTGATTTTGACATAGAAAATCATGACCCATTTGGTTTTTTCACACCCTCTCTTTTCTTATTTTTACTTTTATGATACGAGTGTGATATAGAAATAGGATAAAGTTTAGCTATAAAACTGGTTGTAGCTTAAAACTACAATTTTGCTCAATAAAATAAACATTATTACATATTTTGAAAATTTAACCGTTGAATTGCATGTTCTTTACACTCTTAATATGTAAGTCAAATTTTGTGTCAATCGGATATTATTTACTATATGATCTATAAGCTTATATTTTATGCATAATTTTAAATTACAAAAACTTGCAATTTAAACAATTTATTGATGACATAGTTATTGATTTTTAATTTTTTAGAAATTTTGTGAATATGAAAGATATAAGAAGAAAATGTAATATGTGATACCCAAACCCAATGGTGCTTCCTCTAGAGACGAGGAATTTGGGCTCCCAATTTATTTGTTGGTGGGTTTCCTTGCACTCCTACTAAGTATAGCTTCAAACGCTACCTTAACAACCCAATCCTCTAACCCTTACACCTCTCACTCTTAATCCCTACTCTTCCCTGATTCCTATTCCCTCTCTTTCACTCTTATTCTTCACCCCTTCGTGTTTACCAACCCCTTTCCCACTCTTCCTCTCTTCCTTGTCGGGTTGCTCTTGGGTCGGGGCCTAAACGGGCGAATTATTGGGCAAAGGTATCTGGTTGAGGTCCCTAAACGTGGAAGACTCGGGAAGATCGATGGCATTCACAGCCACCAACCAACCTTCCAAGAATCTAAACCTCTGAGCTTGGAAGACAACCGCACTAGAAGAATTCTCGGCGTCAATGAACCCCATGTTGTAGAATACTTGCTCGCACATTTTCATGGTTTCCTTCAAGTCGGCAAGCTCTTTGTCATGAGTTGAGACAATGCTTGTGGCCTCGGTGAGTTTGGTCTCAACCTCCCCGAGCTTGCCCTGCAGGGCCTCCACTTTCTGCTCGGCTAGTTCCCAAGCCCTCTCAGCCAAAGTTGCCCTTCGCTCAGTAGTGGCCAACTTAAGGATTTTTTTTCATTTAAAGTGGACTCGGCCACCTACATTAGGGCCTTTTCCTTGTCAACCTCCTCAATGACACCCTTCAGTCAACCTTCCACAACATGGGTTAGTTAGGCGGCCATAATAGAAGCTGCTAAAGAATTAGTACAAGTCAAGAACTCACACTTAAGGCAAAAAAAAAGAAGAAGAAGAAGAAGAAGAAGAAGAAGAAGAAGAAGAAGAAGAAGAAGAAGAGAAGAAGAAGAAGAATAAAGAAGAGAAGAAGAAGGATGAGAAAAAGTGGGTGGGGGTAATCATAGCTATAGTGTGCCACTTCAGCTTGAGGACAAGGTATTTATCCTGACAGCCGGAGTAGTGTTGCATGTCCTCGGGCAACAATAACGCTTGGCTAAGGCTTTCTGCAACCTAAGCCCCCAAGCTCCTCCTCCATGTCCAGACGTAAGAGTCATTGGGGAGGGTTTTGTCCCCCAGAACAAAGGTACATTATCACCCCGAGGAAGGAAGGATAAAGGTGGAGGCGACATTGGACCTAATGATCACTGGTTGATCGACAGGCCTCACCTTAGAAGAAGTATTTCTGGCCTGCTGAGTTATGGCAACAACAAAGACTAGAGCGGGGGACTGTTTAGTGGGAAGGGCACCGGATCCCGACAAAGGTTCGTTAGTACCCCTCTGCCTCTTCCTATGAGGACAGGCCACGGAGGGAGTTGTCTGTTGAGGGTTCGGTTATGAAACAGGCTGACCCCCAATGAGTTGAGCACCCAGGAACCAATGCTTAAGGCCCATGGTGCGTCTTTGAACCATGTCTTCGGTTGGTTTGGGAGGGACGAAGGCTTCGATGGGTATGTGTTTTGCTCAACCGTGAAAAATTGTGTCTGTCGAACTGTCACAAACCAGTTCGAAGGAGCCCTTCCTTACCATTCAAGGTCCAAGATGTCGAGCTTCACCACTTGTAAGGCCATTCTGTAGAAAACTGGGCAGCTGAACGTCCAATTAGGATAGGAAGGGCCTACCGACTATTAGAGCACCAGTAGATTCCTAATAGCTGGTGTATGACCAACTGAAAGCCAGATATGACACTCTAAGCTGACCGTCATAATGGACGAAGATCTCTAAGTGTAAGACAAAGTTGAGGTCCCAAACCTATACGCCGTTCAAGTTGGGTTAGAATCGCTTGGAGACTGCATTAAGAAACAAATGATAATATTACAAGTAGAAGTTAGAAAGCGCTTGAACGATCTAATAATTAAAAATAGAGGGGGGAAGTTAAGGCTAAAATTCGTTCTTTGGGGTTGTGCTAAGTCTCAGGAAGGAAGATACCGACCTATCTACCGAGGAGAGGTCAGGCAAGTGAGTTCTCCGTTGAGCCAATTCCCGCTCACTTTCACAAACTCCCCTGTAGAATTCCTATTAGAGTTGGGGAGGCACTATATCAGTCTAACCATGGGGTTTCGAGTATGAAGATAGTACTCATTCTTCAAACTGCCCTAGATGTCGTACAAGAAGTTAATGTCATGGTAAGTGAGATTCAGGCCATATAGTTGGTTAAGGTGCCCCACACAACTTACCACCCTGTAAAAATTAGGCAGGCACTAGTCGGGGCTAAGACCGTAAAAAATGATGGTCCTAAGTAAGAAGGGATCTACTGGAAACCTAAGCCCACCCTCCAGTATGGCCATTAAGGGAAAGAAAACTACCCAAGGTAATCTCTGGTCCTCTATGTCTCCCTTATGACAGTATGCTATATTTACATCATGAGGGATGTTAAATCTAGTTTTGAAGGCCTCTACGTTTGCATTAGTGTTTAAAAAATAGGAAAAACCCATTTTTCTGTGCTAGAATAACTAAGAAAGAACAGGAAAGAAAGAGCTAAGAGGTGGAGGAACTGTCGGGGGCGATTTTTGCGCATAGCCATATGTCTCCTGCTGGAAGTGTGACTTTGCTAAGCCCGGATTTGTTTTAGGAAGTTCAACCTGAAACTTGACATTGGGCCGCATAGACCAATGACTTCCGGTGTATTTTTAAGCTTACAAAATAGATGAAACCCAAAGTCTTAGAATCATGATAATGGTTGAAATAAATAATATGCTTAGCATGATAGCTTTGATTAAATGATAAGTTGATACGTTATTATTATGTATATTAAGTGATGTCCAATATTAGAAAATAATTAATTAGGTGTTAAATGTCCAACAATGGGATGACTCTAATAGTCCATGTTTAGTTGCGATTCTTGGTTCATGTTCAACATAATAAGGTATGTCTAGCAATGGTTCATGTCCAAATAATATATGTCCAATGGTAGTTCATTTCCAAAAAATATATGTCCAATGGTGGTTCATGTCCAAATAATATATGTGTAATGGTGGTAGATTGATTTATTAATATGTATGTTCATTAATGAACTATTAGTGATATCATATTCATTAAATAATGAGATGCTATTAAAATAACTTGCATCCAGCAGTAAAATAATAATGAGTTAACATATACTTAATAATGTAATCTTGAAAATAGAGAAAGATTGACTTATCTTCACAGTTTGTAGCTCCAATCGTAGAACAACAGCGGACTTATGATGTTTCAGCAGCACGATAAAACGAGTCCAACGGTACAATATGATATTATGAGTCCTTCTGTGGTGACTTTATAATTTAAGGGGAAAAATGGGTGCAACTGGAGGGAGAGAGAGCATGTCCTTCTGTGGTGACTCTTAGTATTGTAAGTTTTTTCCTTTCATAGGAAAGGTTTTTAACATTAAAAATATATGTCTTCCATAAGAAATAGCTTTTAGTAATAAGTTCTTGGAAGAGTGTTTGATATGTTTTAAGATGTGTGGGGATGGTAAGAAATATATATATATATATATATATATATTTGTAAGATATGGTGTTTGTAATATGTATAGGAATTATATGTAGACACTTTGCTGGACATGGATCTTGTATATGTATACTTTGTGAGACATGGAGTTTAAAGATATATGAGAAGTGTGTATGGGCATTTTGTGGGGAATGTGTTTGTAAAATATATGGAAGTATGAGATAAATAATATGAAGGTTAAATGTAGCAAAAGCTGCTACTGAAGTTGTTTTTTTGTGTTATGACATTGGTTATGTTGCTTTCTAAGAAGTGAGGTATTGCAAGGGAAATAGAGAAAGAGATGGAGATGTGTTTATGAGCAGTAAAATGATGATATTTCAGAATCATGGAGTGTGAGAAAGATGGGTAATGGATAATAGTGTTGTAATATGTGTGTTGTGTTGCTATCTATGAAGAGAGATTTTGTAAGAGAGATGGAGAAGTATGAAAATGTGTATGTGGCAGCCAAATGAACAAAGTTTCAAAATTTTAAAGTGAGAGAGGGACGGATGGTGTGGTGTAATAAGTGTGATGTAATGGTGTGTTGTGTTGTTATCTATGAAGAGAGATTTTGTAAGAGAGACGAAGAAAGATATGGAGATCTTTAGAGATATGGTAGCAAAATGAATGGAGTTTCAGAATATTGAAGATGAGAGAGGGATGGATCCCCCACTCTTAGTGTGCAACTTGGTCCTCTTTATATAGAGCCGAGCATGTAACTAGATTAGAACTAGTTAAAGAGAAATTTAGCAAATAAGGAAAAATCTTTGACAATGTAAGTGGTCTCATTAGTGGGATTTTGTTTTCTAGCCAAAAGAAGAAAGTTATAGACTTTAATGGTGTTGGAGCTAGGGATGGCAATGGGGCGGGGCGGGGCGGGGCGGGGCCGAAGGATGGGATCTTCATCCCTGTCCCACATGGTTTTGTCTTGCTCCATCCCCACCACGCCCCGCATGACGGGGAAAACTTTCTCACCCCATCCCCGCCCCTTGGGGCCCCGCGAAGCCCCGTCCCACTCCGTAAAACTCTACTTTTAGTTAATTTGCCCTACAACTAGAACAATTTTTTTAATGAAACCTATTTCATTAATAAAAAATATACTTGAAATTACAACTAAATTTAATTCATCAAATCAAATCAATTTTTAGAAAAAAATTGAATAATATATCTAAGTGTTTAACAAGACAACTATAAAAAAATAAAAAATCTCATAGTATAACACATAACAAAATAAAGGTAGAGAATCACATCGGGTAAAATAAAATAAGCTAATATTGATATGTTTATTTAAATAGTAGAGTATTAGATTATGAGAAATTTACAATTATAGCCCTTATCAACACGGGGCGGGGCAGGGACAAGGAGGGGCGGGGCGGGTCTAAAAAGTTTAAACCCATCCCCGCCCCGTCCCGTGGTGCGGGGCTAAAATCTTGCCCCATCCCCACCCCAACATCTTTGCAGGGCGGGGAAAACCCGTGCGGGGCGAAGCGAGGAGGGGCGGGGAAAAATTGCCATCCCTAGTTGGAGCTGCTATTACAGCTGTCAATCATAGCTGTTACAGTTGGATGATGTCAGTTGAATGACATTTTTTGCTTGGAGGAAAATACTTGGCATTAAATTCATGATTTGGCTAAAGATGGTAAAATAATATTTAAGGGGTCCTTCTATTTCTGGTACTACAACTGGAGTTACTGCAAAATGTGCTAGAGCTGTTGCAGCTTTTGCAGAAGCTGTTTTTGCAGAAGCTATTTCTGCTTTTGCTAGAGCTAGAAACAGCTTTTGCTGGAGTTGCTGTTAGTATTTTTGGCTAAGTTTCTTCTTTTGGAAAATTATGTGTTTAGTCCATATATAATTTTGGTAAGTAATAAACTAGTTGGTTGATATTTGATGAAGTTTTAAAGATGTAATTATGGTCTTTTTGTATTTAAACCAAATCTTGGAGAGTAAGGAGAGCATTTAATGCTAGATATAAGATATTAATATATATTTAGCCGTGTGCTTGGAATTGATTTAGATGATAATAATATAATTTATATGAAATACTATAATCATATTTTTAAACTTATATTATATGATGGACATTAATTTTTATATAAAGAGCATGAAGAGTTTTATCATTTTGAGTGTTATGTGATATGAGAGGTTTACCAAATGTTACCTATTGCACATTGACCCGTCAGAGTTCAGGGAATTGGGGAAGACATGCCAAGCAACATGCTTTCCTTTATCAACTTTGAACCACTGGGGCTTTACTGAACATATTTCTTGGCCCTCCATACCACAACTCCCAAAATTCCCCCGATGAGACTCATGAGCTTGGATCATAAGCCGAAAAATGAGATGATGTGCTAAGAGCTTGAACCATGGGCTTTGACGCATTTTTGTGTAAATATGGGCTCTTTTGGGCTTTAGAAGAGATTTTTCCAAAATCCATGATAGTGTTGACGTGGTGCAGGTCGCCAATGAAATAAAGTCATGTGATGTGAAAAATTTGTTCTCAACAGGAACTTACAGTATAATCTTGTGCTAGCAAAGATGGTCTCGGGAGAGATATGGGGCTTGGGAAGAGGAGATTAGTAAGGTTTTGAATTTGGAAGAAAATAAAGAAGATTATGGCAGAAACCATTGCATTATTTATAGGGGGAGATGACATTAAATGCAACTGTAAAAAGTAATAATTGGTAACCGCCATTAATCCTTTCCACGCAAATATCAATAATCGAAGCGTCAAATCATCTGGACCATCCAATGTGACAGCCATGGCCATGCGTGCACAAAGTACAAGATGTCATGTCCGTTGCATTTATTGGCTGACGATTGATCTTCCCGATGTGTAACAGTAGTTTTGAAAGTCTTTACTGACCCTAGAAACGAAGGACCCCGATCCCACCTCCACTTCATGAAGATGGGATCGTGGGGGGGTATTGTAGGGACATGAGGTCGGTGACTGTAGACACCGCATTTTGTACCCTTTACGACTTGGGCTCCCGTTCTCCAATGATGCTCAAATTCTAAGGCTCAAGGCTAGTTTAGAGCCCAATCAGATGTCAAATTAACCTGAGGAGTGTTAAAATGGAAAATATTACTTTTTAAATGCACAAAAATCTATTTTTGGAAATAAAAGACCAAAATGGCCCTTGACCCACGTACATGGGCAAAAGCTTGCGTATGCGAGCCAAAGCATGCGTACGTAGCTAGGGTTTCAGGAGAATGAAAAAGGCGAGTTTTCTGTAATAATGGCTGAGGTTTGGAATGAATCCCACATTGTCTGAGAGCCATTCCAAACCTTTTTTTTTTTTCAACTATAAAAAGCCTTACATAGTACATTTTCAAAACACATAGAAATCTCACAGGAAAAACTTAAGATTCACTAGAAAATAGTGAATCAAAAGGGAATTTTCCACAAAACACCCTCAGTCAATTTTATTTGATTGAGACATTTTCTGGCCCTAATCCTTTTAGTTTAACGTTGCTAATCGCTTATTTAATTACTTGTGATAGATTTGACTAAGGGGAACAATCAAAATCAAAGCTTGGGAACTCCTTTTTAAGGTATCAAGCTTCAACCTTTATTTTCTCTTTTTAGTCTTTCTTTTACTGTTTAATATGTTTTTCTTACTTTGTTTGTGTTATAACCTGTTTGTTTAGAGTAGGTTTATGTTTTCTTGTATATTCTGAGCATTAGGGTTTTTGTTTTTACTCTGTTTCTGTGTTTTTAGGTCTTCTGGGCAAGGATTTGTGTATGCATAATCTTGCCTATGCATGCAGGCTTGATTATGCATACGCAGGCCTGTTCTTGCGTGCATGAGCCACTGTCCAGAAACCCTAATTTTTCTTTGTTTGTTTTGTTTCTGCATTCACATGCTTGTTCTGTTTAGCTTCTTTTCATATGTTTTAGGCTCTATAAGTCTTGCCCCTACCCCACACGTTTGTTTGTCTTTCAACATGCTTAGATTAGGGTTTCTATATTTGTTTCTTGCTTTGACGCTATGTCATTCATTCACATGTCCATGCATCAATGCCATAGGTGTTGTGTTGCTGAAAGGTAAGTAAAAGGTAAGTCATGCATTAGAAATGTCCATGCATTTGTGTTGGTTTTATTTTTATAATATGATGAAGCATGCTTAGATGTATGATTAGGGTTTATAATGTGTTAATGCCTTTTTCATAAGATGATTTGCTTGCTATTGATGATATGCATGCTGCTATGTTTGGACTGCTGCCTTGTTTAGATGTATGATAGGGTCTTTCACATGTTATATGAATGCTAGGGTTTCTTTTATGTGTTTAGCTCTCTTTTACTTTGTGGATAGATAAGTATGCTTGTTTAGGGATAAAAGATGTCATGTTGTATGTTAGATGCATGATTAGTGTGTGTGTGAGTTTAGAATACAAGTGTTGAACTAGTTTTTAATAAGGTTAAGATTAAAACACAATGATGGAATGACAACCTTAGGGTTGGGAGATCTTGGGTGCCTAAAACCTTTCCAAGAGAGTATCTAAACTCCGAACTCATACTCTAGTAGTAAGATCAAAGGTCCTTCCTCGAGAGGACGCCATATATATGGTTCCTAGACCATTGCAAAAATAGGTGGCAACTCCAAAAGACCCCTTGTGTCCACAGTGATTGGTATTGGGCCAATCCTGTTAGGATAGGCCCAACCCAGTAGCCATAACATACGGACATAGGATTGGTGCTCGGGGGTGGCCTAATGTTATTGGACTAGGCTCGGCCCAATGTCAACGAACAAACCGGGGATGACCGAGGACTCAACAGTCAATATTCGGATTGGTCCCCGAACGCTGTTAGTGCCTTGGGGGAATCCACTACCAAACACTGTTTGGCGTCTGGTACAAGTTCCAAGAGAATCCTTAGAATGGGCTAATTTACTAGAGATTATGGGCAGAAGTGGGGGCCACGTGGGAAAAGATAGAGAAGCAATCATTTGGGTCCCCACTAAGAGGAGACTATAAAAAGGAAGAGAGGAAGTGTGGGAAAGGGGTTGGTAAACACGAAAGGGTGAAGAACAAGAGTGAAAGAGAGGGAATAGGAATTAGGGAAGAGTAGGGATTAAGAGTGAGAGGTGCCAGGGTTAGAGGATTGGGCTATCAAGGCAGCATTTGAAACTATACTTAATAAGAGTGCAAGGAAACCCACCAACAAATAAATTGGAAGCCCAAATTCCTCCTCTCTAGAGGAAGCACCACTGGGTTTGGATATCACATAATCAAAATTCACTATTGAATAAAAAGATATTGAGTAATGTTGTAACTTAAGATTACAATCGATTTTGTAGCTAAACTTTGTCCATAGAAAAAGAAGGTGAATTTGACATCCAAAATTACTTTTTGTTTTTTTGTCACTCACAATTTGTTAGTATAAATTTTAGGGGTAATTACACTAAACTCACTTGTGGTTTGGCCCGAAATCACTTTGCCTACCCATGGTTTAAAAAGTGTCACTTTACCCACCTGAGGTATATTCCATTTGTTTTCCGTAACCCACCTCTGTTAAAATTAGAGGTCAATAGGTATTTTTGCTCAAATTTTATATCTCTCTCCTCCCAAAACAAAAAATAGCACAAAAATGCAATAAAAACAAGATCAAAAGGGAGGGTTTTGTGAAAATTAATATTTGATTTGGTGGGTTCACTTTGCAGATTTCTCCTCTCTTCACCTTTGCAGTGGGGGGTTCACAGTGGTTTGGGGGTTTTAGTTAGAATCAGTGTTAGAGAATTTCGATTTTGTTGTGGGTCAACTTTGGAGGTTTATGGGTTTTGGTTCTATGGGTTTTGTTTTGAATCACTAGTTCTGGGTTTGGTTTTGGTTTGAATCATTAATTCTAGGTTTTGGTTTGAATTACTGGGGGTTTTGGTTTGAATCACTGATTCTGGGTTTATTGGTGGTGGATGGTTACAAAGTTCTAGGTTTGTGTATTGATGCCAATGCCGATGTCAATGCTATTGTTTTGTTGATGGGTTTGTGGCTTTTGTTGATGGTCTATGGTTAGTGATCTGTGGACGGTGGTTCTGGGTTCGTGGATTTTATTGATGATCAATTGTCTGTGATCGTTTGTCGTTGGGTTTCATTCATTTTTTTTTTCACTGAGCAAAGTCGTGTTCTTCATTTTATTTTTTATTTTATTTTTTTATCTTCTTCTAATCTGAATCAAAGAAAGCCAAAAGAGGAAGAGAGAGACTCAGGGAAAGGGATGAGTGAATAGAATATCACCACCGTTGCTTTCGATTACCTTTTCTCACCTCCATCATCATCAATGTATTCAAAACTCCGACATACTGCACTTCTTCGTTCAATAGAGCTCGGTACAGCTTTCCATTTGATTTACGAATTTCATCGATATTGTATTGTTCGGTTATTTGTGTAGGTTGATCTGGGTTTTATTTTTTTGGGTATGTTTTTCATGTTCGAGATTTATGTGAATTGAGAGAGAGACCAATACCACTTTTTGATCTTGTTTCTCTTGCATTTTTGTGCTAGTTTTTGTTTTGGGAGGAGAGAGATATAAAATTTGAGCAAAAATACCCATTTACCCCTGATTTTAATAGAGGTGAGTTACAGAAAACAAACGGAACATACCTCAGATGGATAAAGTGACTTTTTAAATCACAGGTAGGTAAAGTGATTTCAGGCCAAACCATAGGTGGGTTTAATGTAATTACTCCTAAATTTTATATACACTCTTTGTTAACACATTTTTTATTCACTCACAATTTATTATATCAAAGATATATATATATATATATATATAAGGTAAATTACGTATTTGGTTCTTATCATTTACACTATATTTCAATTTAGTCCTAAATTTTCAATTGTTTCAATTTAGTCCCTAACTTTTCAGTGTCATGTCAATTTAATCCATGTCATTATCTTTTGAATGAAAATTTATGACATGGCAAATTGTCAAAATAAAAAATTAGTTTATTGCCAAATCAACGAAAACTAATTTTTTATTTTTAGTTGTTTGCCTGGTCAGCAATTTTCATTTAGGAAATAACGATATGGAATTATGGACTAAATTGACATGGAACTAAAAGGTTAGAGACTAAATTGACACAATTGAAAGGTTATGAACCAAAATGAGATATAGTGTAAATGATAGAAATCAAATACGTAGTTTATCCAAAAAAATAATGAAAAATTATATGTTTATAGACTCATTAATCATTATTTATGAAATTTGCTTCCATACAATCATCCACATGTTGTGTGAAGAACTCAAAAACACAAGTGTAAGGGTTGTTTTTGGATCCTAGGCCCAAAAGGTAAAAGGATTAAGGCCCAAAGAGCCCAATACAAAGAATTTGTAGAAAGTGGGCTGAAAACTAGGTTTCAATGAATTGGACAATGCTCACAATAGATTAAGGATGGAAATAAAATAAAGAAAAACAGGTTTTATGCGAAGAAATCATTCTTCGGCAAAGTCCGAGGAGAGTAGTTTTTGAATATATTTCTCTTTGACTTGATTATAATTATAATTCTTAGTGCTATAGTCTTTTTCTTTCTACAGATTCTTAGATGCCCCACTCTATAATGGTGTCTTTCTTCCTTATATCCCCCTCTTTTGCTTCATCTCCACCCTCCACGTGTTGGTCAAGTTGCTTACTTTGATCCTTATCCCATCAACACCTTCCTCAAATCTTTGAAGGTAGTTGTAAGGCTATATATTACTGTTCAAGTATCACCTCTACATTAATGCGGCTAGAGAGTTAGTTACAGAGCATTTAATGCGGTCTTCGCAGCTTTCCTTTAGATATTTCTTAACTTCTCTTTGCCTTATTCCCTCCTGATGTTTATCCTTACTAGTAGAATTGCTTTGAGCATTGCTCTTGATGGCAGGTCAACCTTTCTGACCTCTTCTCTGTTAAGCCGAGGAGGAATTTCTCCTTTGACTACCTTCCCAAACCCTTATGACCGTAATCCGTCCATAACTCACTAACTCATACTTCCTCATAAACGAATACCTGTCCTCGGACTACTAAATGTCCTCGAACATGACCCACGGCCCAATACACATTTCTAGGTCGTTTATCCCTACAAGAAGTAAGTTACACAAATAATAAGTTATTGATTGGTATTGAAATATTTAGTTAGTCAACAGACTCAGAACTGACTCAGTACATATCGTACAAGTATGAACCATTTTCCAAGACATAACACTCCATGGGAATGAGATGTAGTTCTTTATAATTCTAATCAGAAATTTCATTCTGGAATTTCAGATTTGATTCATAATTTAGAAAGAATAAATACTTTATAATTAGTTATTCTTAGAATAATAGTTGAATGATTAAGTTTATATTTTCTTAATAGTTCAAATTTTTGGAATAATTGCTAATTTATCATGATATTGGTCCTAAGTATAAACCCAAGCAAGAATCCAGAACCACTCAACCATCCCTTTTAGCATCTAATTTTACCACCTTCTTTTGTATTAATTTTACCAATTTCACGAAATTGTCAAAATAAAAACTTGAGAGAGAGAGACCCTACATCCTCAAAAAGGAGAGATGATCTTCACAAATATTGAGTATTTGGGCTTAACTTTTCCTCATAAACAAATACCGTCATCGAAAGAATTTTGAGTGTCCTTGTAACTTAGTTGAAGTTCTCATAGTAAACAGTTTACTGTTTGGTTTAAATAAGATAACTCAATAACATGAATAAAGAATTCCAATGACAGTTCAATAGTAATGACATTTTTTTAGTATTCCATGTCTATAATAGTAATGATAATAACAATAACACAGATAGCCAAATTCTTAAGGTGTTTAAAAGCTAGTAGAGCCTAGAAAACAATTTTTTTTTTTTTTAGAGGGGGAGGTCAGAGGCGTTTAGCACGAACTTCAAAGTCTCCAATCTAAATGCTATTGCAGTAAACATTCATGATTTGATTGTACATGTTCAAACTTGATGAATCATTGGGGAGCCAACAAACAAAAACTTGGTCTTTCCTAAAATGCCCCACCAATGAAATGATCAATACCAGAAAGGAAACCAAAAATTTTCTTTCCTTCCATTTTGCTGTCCTCCTTATTTCATCTTCTCAGCCAAACAGTTCATAAAGGATGAAAAGGATTCATGTCTAATGTCAACCATCATAGACCATGATGCAGATTTGAATAGACATTTCATTTCAACTAGGAACAATCTTTCAAGTTTCAATCACACTCAATCACGAAAGTTTAAGATGAACATGCATGAAACAAAAATGGACCATGAGTCATAGAAAGAAAACTTACAAACAAAACCTAATCTTGTGATCATAACCACAACAATATACCTGAGGAGATAAAAGAGCTACAAAAATTCCCCTCACATATAGATACCTACAATGTAAACCTGAGCAAACATACTAAAATGGTTGTTAGCAAGGTTGTCCACTGTAAATAACAGGCCCGATGAAGTGAATCTGATTGAGAAGTGTGAAGTTCTACTGAAAATCTGCAATTTCCCACTGATGGATCAACAGTTGTGATTAAACCCAAACCTCCAAAGTCACAGTTGTCTGTCCTTTGATCATGCTGCTGATAGTAGCTATTAAACGCATATGATATATTCCCAGGCCAGCTGATATTGAAACAAGACCCACCAGGAGAGAGTGCAGTGCAATCAGCAACAGAACATGCCTCTGAAGCTCTTGCACTTGCATTAGACAAGTCTCTGTTATTGTTCACAACACACCACTTGGATGGAAGATACTCCACATTTTGTGCATTCACTAGGTTTTTTGAACCCTGACCAAAATCAACCTGATACTTGGCTTGGCCATCAAAAGTAAACACTCCCCAGTGTCTCTCAAAATTTCCAGTGGTTATGCTTCTTTGGTCCTCATCTAACAGGCTAAATATGTATGTTTCAATCGGTGGATCCTGAGGTCTAAGTGGGGTACCCAATTTTCTATGAAGATGATTTATCAGGCCTTTCATGAATGTCTCTGCAATGGATGGGGTTGCGTTTGTTGCTCCATCTGTAGGCCAACCAATCTGTGCCACAACAATATCTATTTTGGGAAATCCTACAATCGATAATGCATTAACAAGAGTATCATAGCTTAAGTCAAAGCTATTTTTGTATGTCTTGTGGCTGTCATTATGAGGGTGAGCAGTTTCTTTGAACAGAGAAAAGGCAAGGGAAACGTTCTTGTTTTGGTGGATAGTTACAAATGGAGAGATGGTCACAAAGAATGGTGAGCCATGTTTACTGAGAAATGTGAGGAGCTGGATCATGGTTTTGTTGAGGTCAGACCTGAAGTGTCCCTTTGAGGGCAGGTTGGATTCTGACAGGAAGGCATCAAAACTGCAAGGGACCACAACCCTCACCTTGCCTTCCAAGTTTGCTTTGATCAAAGCTGCCTGGATGTTTGTGGCTGCTCCAATGACAAAGGGATGGAACTGTTCACCATAACGTTGGAGAAATGGCTCATCTCCAACAGCAACATACCTGTAGATACTCTGGTTAGTAGCTATATAAATAAGATGAGCCCACACCCTTATGGATAAGCAAAACCAATTTACCTTTTGGTTAGAACAACAAACTCATACTAATAGTTACTGGGGTAATATAAGAGGCTCAAAATAGTCTCATGCCCTTAATAGTTTGTCCTTAATTTGCATCGCTGACTAAACATGCAACATGCAGAGAGAGGGGATAGTGACATAAAGAGGAGCACAGAAGCAAACTCGTCCTAAGAATCTTAAGTCCTAAGTGATCATAACTAGATCAATATGAAACCCATTAACAATTAGGGTGAGGTGATGAAAATAGGCAGCAGTTGTGACCTGAAACTTCATTACACAGAGGAAAGCTTGTGTCTTAAAAAGGTGATAGTTCTACTTTACTAAACTAACCTTGCAAAGGGCCAGAGCACTGAGACTGGCAACAAGGGTTTATCTGCCAGAACTCCAAGCTTACACCTTCACCAATCATTTCTAAATGGTTTGTGATCCTAACATGCACACACCAAAACCTGGCAATTTCATGCCCCTAGCAAGCAAAAGACAAACAGTTTTTACCAAGTACAATGACTTGTATCTGTCAAAGCATCCATTATAAATCAAACTATACAAGTTTTACCTAACAGTGTCCAGCCATGTAACTATGTAAGCATCTTTTTTCCATTTCAAATACAATAAAACGGGGCCAAAGTACCAGGTAAAACAATAATGCAACTTCAAGTTAACAAATTGATATTTCCTCTCCTCCAATTGTCCCTCAGTCACTCAACATAAGCCCTAGCAGGTTCGCTGCTTCAGTCTGAATAGATCAAAGCTGCAAGAAATACAGTACTTTCTAATTATGAAAGTGTGCATCACCCTTGAAAAAATCAAGGGAATCATAATTTCACTAAAAATATTCACATGACAAAGTAAATGAGCTAGAACTTTTTTTTTGCTAATTTTGCTAATTAAAAATGATGAATGAACTAGAACTAGTAATTATTAGTAATCATCAATTTTTGGCAATGCACTAGATTTGCCAGCTAGGCTCCCAACTTTTCAACCACACATGTTGGCATCCGTATAGTTTGATTACAGTGTTTACAAACACAATCAGCTAGCAAATGAAGCGATCTCATGGACTATTTTGCATATTCAATGGAGTGTTAGAAATGATTGTTACTACCATTCATTTATTAAAAAAATAATTACCAAATTGGTAGTATCAATTAATAGTCCATTTCTCTTTCTTTTCAGATTACTGTGTTATCAGTCAATCCATTGACTAGGACAATGGATTTTAAGGTGCCTTAAGTTCATCAAGCATTTGCTCTGCAACAACTGCACTAATGTGAAAAGCCTAACTCCCCATGGTCTTTTTTCAATCAACTAGAGACAAAACCAAAGGATCGGCTAACTACATTTCCACCACAAATCCAAAATTGACTAAAAACCTATAGTCCAAGAAACCAAACCAAAAACACAGCAACCATGTATGGTGACACATTAAAGAAAAGGATAACAAACCAAAGCCACAAGAAAGATGAGGAACAAAAAGATTCCAGAGAACACATACAAGCAGAAAGACAAACAAAGAAAAGAAAACCCAGATACCCTCTGCTCATTAAAAAATAAATCCAACATTTTCATTTCCAAGCATTAGAGGCAAAACCAAAAATGACCCAAGGCCAAGAATCTCATTGCAATATATAATTAAACGCCATTGAGCCAAAGCCCAAGAAAAGAGAAAGAAGTCAAAAACATACTCAATTCGAACTCCACTGCCTCCATTAGAGAAGTAGCGAGTGACATTATCGTGTACCCAACTCTCTGCAGCCTTCTTGGAAGAGTTAAAGCTTCTGAGCATAGAATTTGGAATGCCCACAGTGACACCAATATTGGACCCAGAAAGCGCTGGAACAACAAGTGGGTCAGCATCAAAGAGCTTGACTTTGGTGATGTTGTTGGACTTCAAGAGCTCCACCACCTTGGGCGGTGGGAGAGGGTGCGAGGCGGTGTTGCCCCAGTTGATGCCTATGGCTCGAACCCTAGAGATGGTGAGGATGAAGAAGAAGAAGAAGAGTATGATTGGGCAAAGATTCAGAGACATTTGTAGCTTAGCTTGTGAAAGAGAGTTTGTCAAGGACTGGTGGGAGTGAAAATTTGACAGTGTTGAGCAGAGGAGGAGTTTTGGTTGAAAAATATAAAAAGGACTTTAAAAGCTGATGTCGAGGTAAGTGATCAAGACTTTGGTCGGACCTTTTGGCAGTTTACTGTTTGTTTGTTCAACTGCTTTGCTGACATAGATGTTAAAGTAAAGCAAAGCATCAATGCGAATGTGAACATTTCCTCTCAAAAAAAAAAAAAAAAATACGAATGTGAACATTTAGGGGAAAATACATTTTAATGGGAAAGGTTGGGCCAGTGCCAAAATTAGAAGTGTTGGTTGTGGCTGTCTGGTTAAGCACCTCAGTGCATTGTTTAGAATTTTTTTTTTTTTTGGAAACATTGTTTAGTACTGTGAGCATGTGATGCGAACATCTTCCTGTGTGTTTGAAAAAGTTTAAAATCATATTCATACATAAAGAGATTTTTTTATTGTCAATTTATATATCAAATTTCTAGAATTTTTTTTAATGTAAATTTATATTTTTTTCCCAAAAGAAAAATATAGTATCTTATATACCAATTACATACAACCCACGTCTCACAAAGCAGTGCTCTCACACTAGTGGAATTCAGAACATGTGAAATGGGGTGCAAGCATTACATAAGATAATAAATTCAAATCAAGATAAGTTACTAATGATGCAAAAAACCAACAGTTGAGCTCCTCATCATAACAGATGGACGATGCTATGAATGGGGTTGTCTCTGTGGATGAGAATCCTGCAAAATGAATTAAGGGGAAGAGTAACATGCCAGTGTGGCGTCAGCCAAACCACTTTCGATGTTTAAGTCAGTAAGGGAGAATGATTCCAGAGAGAAAATGAGTTGATGAGAGTGATTTCGTAGAGTATTTGTATGTACCTTTAATTTCTATTGTCTTCTCTTTTATAGTTACGTGTCTCATTAATGGGCAATGATGTGCTACATTTATGCTCAATGGCTAATGTGTTACAGAATTTTTGTCTGGAGATCATAACTCATTCTGTGACCGTTGCTCTGTCTGTTACGTTTCGTCATCAATGTGCGTAATAAATGCGTAACGTCTTCTCTGGGTGAATGATGATCTTCGTGTAATGACGACCATAAATTTCTGGTTCATCAGTTACCATTCATTAAAGTTATGAAATTTTTAAAAATTATATCCTGTCTTATTTTTATTTGTGTTAATTACTATTTTAGTCCCTAATGTTTGCCTTATGTGTCAAAATGAATTCTAACATTTCAAATGTATTAGTTTAATTCCTAACATTTTGGAATAGTATTAAAATAGTCTTTATCATTAAGTGATGTATGAAAAATGCTAACACGTCTAACAATGTCAATAAAAAAAATATATATATATATATATATATATATCTTTCATGCCACCTGACTACCACATGGCCTAAAGTCTTCAAGAAAAAAAAAAAAAAACTAACAATTAATTGGGATTGAAATCACTAACTTTCAAAAAAAATTAAATAAATACAACGAATAAATTCATGTCTAATTCTTAACAAAATATTTATTTATTTACTATTTTTAAAAAAGAAAGATTCCTACTTAGATTATAGGGAAAAATAAAATAACACCCTTGTTGAGGTTAAAATACTCTCCCTTTGATGTTTATATAAACTAGTGTGTAACCCCATGCATATGCATAGGTATAATTAAAAACGATTACAATTACACAGTTCAAATTATACATTTCTTTAGAAGATGTTCAAAAATTATATACGGTAGTAGCTTACAGCTTTTTTAAACCATATATTTCTTAAATATGTAATGGTTTCTCATTATATATATATATATATATATAATTTAAGATTTAATTGGATTTAGACTCTTCGATTTTTGCACCAAATAATTTACTTGCCACAAAAATTAAAATTTTAGATGGACATGTAGCGCAAAATTGTACTCCAATTTTAGAATCTAATTGGATTTGGAATTTTTGATTTTTATACTCAATAATTCACTTTGTACAAAAATTAAAAATTTAATGGGACATGTGGTGCCAAATTGAGAATTCAATTAAAATCTAATTGTGTTTTCTCTGAGTTTTGGTTTTTAATATATATATATATATATATGTATATAAGATTATCTTTTTTAAATAAAATGTTTTGTTAAGAAAGTTACTATATTGCAACAGCGGAAACTCTAACATCAATTATAATAATTTGGGGCAAGCAGAAGTGCATTCATACGAACAAGAAAATAAAACATCCACAAGAGACAATAATATTTAGCGTGGTTCAGCTAACCCTATGCCTACATCCACAAACAATACCAACCAAAATATACTCTATCATCGATATAGATTACAACAACATTAATCAACACTCACAACTCACACAAACAATACTCACAACTCACACAAACAATACTCACAAACCCAAAGCCCCAATACACCCAATAACTCTCTTACACTCACAAAAAAACAAACTCTCAACACATAATCACAGATAATCTTTCTAACTCCAAAAATCTACCAAATTACTATTCGAAGAAACCCATTCATGTTCTTTTAGTCTCCTCAAATGGGAGGAACCTTGGGCAAAAACCACTAAACCCTTTGTAATAGTTCCTATTTATAAGACTTTAATCATATTCCTTAATATACAAAGAATAAACATTATTTTTACAATAAGGAATATTTTTCCTTCTATGTCAAGGAGAATCCATGTCTTTTGCACCAAGTAAATTACTTGTCTTCTACACTAAGAAAAAACATTTCCTTCTACGTCAATGAATCCCAAACCAAAATAAATTAGGAATTTAAGGCAATATTCAACAATTATATTATGTAAGGATATGAACATTTGTTGCATTGATACAAATTTCAGGGGAGAGTGTCATTTCATCCATTGTTTGGAGGAATCATTTCCTGAAAATTGAAGTGAAATTGATATATAATTTATCCAATTCAAATGATCATGGCATGTTTTGTCAACCATTTTGATCACGAAACCAAACAACGGTTATCCACGCCATTGTTCTTGAGGGGTTTTTTTTTTTTTTTTTTTTTAATGGGAATTGTTGAGTGTTAGTTACCCTTTGGACTCAAATTCTAATTCCCCATATAGAAGATTCTAAGCACTAAAAAAATAGAGTTGAAAATGTCAATTATGAGCTGGTTTAATGGTGATAAGAATTTCATACACTCCACAAGGAACGAGTTTAATTACTTGGCTTGGTGTTAAGCTAACCTATGGATAAGAGACGAGAAAAATTATTGTTAGTATTTTTTCTTGTAACTGAAAACTATGTAGGAGAGGTTATAAAAGAATGAAATAAAATAGAATGGGTTAGACCATAAATGAATAGAATAGAGAAGAATATTGTGTATTTCCTTTTGTGGGTGTTTTTTTATTTTAACTAATTCTTTAGGTTTTTTTTTTTTTTTTTCACAGAATGTCAACCTATGGGGTCTTTCATGACAATTGTTCTTTATTATCAAACTAAGACTACACTAATTGGTTTTTGGTGTAAGCTGGATTTGAATCTCAAATATCTTATTCAACGATAAGAGACCTTAAAAAAAAAAAAAAAAAAAAAGGATAAAAGATTTTATTAGTTAAACTAACTAAACCCTCATATTTTGAAATTTAATTAAAAAAGAATGAATGACAATAAATTATTATATAAATTACTATAACTAGCTTGTAACTCTATGCATATACATGGATACACTTAAAGATATACAAAAAAATGCATAATATAATTCCTGTAGGGTCACGTTCCGAAACGAACCATAATAGTTGTTGTGTCAGGACGTGAATGGGCCCATACAATATCATTTGTAGAGAGTGGGATCGAAAGGCTAAGTCGTGTTTACCCGGCGGTGGTTTTTGTTAAGGTGTTCTTACATGACTCAGGTGTATTCACCTCAGGAACCCTCTTTTTCCTAGTAGGACTCCCCTCTTTAGGATACATATTTTTTCTTTTATACTCGCATGCGTTCAATTTCCTTCGTCCACGTGTAGGGTCGACCTTTCCAAGACTGATACTTGTCCCATCAGTCCCAAACCCAAGTCGTTGGGAGTAGTTGATAAAGCTAAAGGATATGGCTCTGTTAGGTGCAAAACTCAGTCTGGGAAAGGCAGTAAGGGCAGCATTTCCTAGATATTTCAGATTTTCTTTTAAGATTGTCCCTATGCCGCTTTTGCCCCCTTTTCTTGGTGGAGCTTTGGGCCAGCCGAGGGCTGCACCGTCCTCGGCCACTTTTCTGGGCCCATTTGTGCTTTGCGCTAATGAGCTTGGACTACCACCTTCTTCGGCTTGGGCCTTAAAGCTTCCCGTGAACAAGTGGGCCTGGCCCATATATTGTTGGGCCCCATAATAGCCCCTCAAAACCCTGCTGTCCGACCTCTTGGTTGGAGAGGGGGGTTTTGGTTACTCCAAGCCTTTATTGCGGCTCAATTAATTCGACCCTTCCCTGGCGTTGGCAATTCTCCGAATGCCCAGGAAACGCTCCGATCTACGAGATATCCTTCTTGATTTAGCATTTATACGTTCTGTCTGTTTGGCTACCCGAAGTAGGTCTTTAATGTTTTCCCTTCACGAGACCTCTCAAATTCAATGGCTACTGATAACGTGGGGGAGCGGAACAGGCGCGTTCTTGCTGGCAGATTTCCTTGAAGACCTGAACACATTTAATGCCATCCTCTTCGTCCCTTATATAAAGAGGGTGGACATGAGTTGTTTCTTTCATATGTGAATCCCTTAATCCCCCAAAAAACTGAAGTCCTTAGATTCCTCCCAGAATTCACATTTACCCTCTGATTATACCTCGACTCGTAATACGTTCGCCACAGTCATAGGTGATGAAGAAACCTTCTCCCTCCCAAAAATACCTTGTTCTGGCCAAGCTCGAGATGGCTCGGTCGGGGCAAGGATGGCGGAGACTTAAGATTTGTCTTGCCTACCTTTCAGCCAAAATCCGAAGCAGGAACTCGTCACGTCGCACCTTCGACGTGACTGAGCCGAGGACACACAGCATCATCACCACCCGCTCTCTCATGAGCATATCTAATGTGGTACCGGTGTGCTAGGAGTCAGGACTGGGGCAGGGACTAAATGCCCCTGCTTCTTCCTCTCTTCGTTCACTGGTGCCACCCTTTACTTTTCTTTCTTCTTCTTTCCACCACCAGCTCCATTATGGGGCTTTTCCTTCTCTCTCTTTTGCTCCTTTCTCCTTCTTTTCATTTCTTCCCTCTTCTTCTCCTCCTTCTCTTGCTCATGTCCTCCATCTTCCTCATTCATCTCCTCCATCTTCTGCTCATGTCCTCCATCTTCTTCTTCCTTTGCGCTCTTTGGTGACAAGAGCTTGCTGAAGTGCTTCCATGTGTTCCAATTCTTCTTCCTTCTCCTTCATCTTTTTCTAAAAAAGGTTCTTCTCCTGATACAAGCAGTACTAAGGCAGAGATTGGAGAAGCTTTGAAGGCGAGTTTAAAGGGCACCTGACTGTTTACTTATCTGTATTGCAGTGGTTATTGCTGCTTCGGCAGTTCACCTTTTGTAGAGGCTTGTTTAAGCCCTTCTTTGTACGTTGTAACAATTTTCCATATTAATAAAAGTTACTATTCATTTATTTCACATGTTCTGTTTTTATGTTTTATGAGTTTACACATGCTGCTCGGCACAATAATATAGCATTTGAATTAATGACAACTAAGGCTGAAATATTTGTTAATAAAAAGGTGTCACCATAACTTTAATAAAATTATTTAACATAGCAAAGCCGACTAGTGAGGAACGAAACTCACCTTAAAATTAGCCAAGATGAGGACTAAGTGCTCGATACAGTGTAGGAAATAACTATCCGAGGACGTTTCAATCGCCAAATGGACAGTTTCCTTAGGTTAATGAAAGTTGGGTCGTTTCGCCATCTTTTTAACACACTGGCTTTAACCTTTTACAGTATCTGAGCCGAGAACCCTCCCCATTCGAGTAGTCGGTTTCCCAAAAGGCTTGAGTCCGAGGACTTCGTAACACCTGGGTTCTGTCTTAAACTTAGATTTTCTCAGTACTTGGTTTCCCCATAGGCTTGGGTCCGAGGACCATACAAGGCCTAGGTTCTGTCCAAGACTCTTTGAGTTCAGTTTCTCCCTTTCCTCAGGTATTTCTCGAGGTGCCGAGCAGGAAGTTGTCCTCGGCAACAGTTATTCCTCGGGGTGGGCCATTGCCCCTGAGCCCCCATGCAGAACAGGCCTGGGCCGCGAATTCACTTGGCCCACAACTTAAAGGGTATTTACGTAGTTTTTTGGTTACGTAGTACTTTTTGGCGTCCCAATGTTCGAGGTGCACCTTCCAGAGACTCCTTTAATCCCCTGGTTGCAGGTGGCGTTGGAGATTGAGCCTACGCCATCTTGTCTGTAGCGTTCCTTGGGACGCTGCGTGAGTTAAATGCCACCACCTTATCTCTTTAAATAAATAGGAGAGAAAGTTACTTCATCCTCACACCAATTCTTTGGTTTTCTCCCAAATCACAGCTCCTATACTCAGTGCTGTCCTCCCTTAGCACAATATGTCTGAGGCGAGGGTTGAGAAGAAGGAAATCTCTCCGCCACCGAAGCGCCGTGCCCTTATGAGACTTAAAATGGTGAGGTATGGGCACAGGAAGCACAAGTTCAAGAGAGTACTCCATTTCAATCGAGGGGAAAGGATGTCTCTCCCTCTTTTAGTCAAAATCCGAAGCAGGTTCTGCTCACGCCAGAACTTTGGTGTGTCAGAAGAAAGATTCTCCGCCATCATCGCCTCTGCCTTGTGGCGGGCGAATATTTAGAGAAAGCCCCTCAACTTCCAACTCCCTGCACCTTTCCTTCAGCGGTGTCAGGCTCAAGTTGGGTCTCTTTTGCTGTTTGAGTTGTGGGCAAGTGAAAGCATTGAGGAAGAACAAGGTCTCGGAGCTGTAGCCAACCTCTCCTCTGATCTACTTCCTCGGCTTTACTTTATTCTCTTGTACATTCCTTTCTTTTTGGTTATGTAGTCAGCTTTGACACAAACTGATTCTAGCTTTTCATTGTACGCTGTACTATTTCTTTGTTTTAGTAAAAAATGGAGATTTCTTTACTTGTTTTGAATGTTGTTCCTTTGACAACACTACTTTGTGAGTGGGTGTACTCCATGTGTGTGTTCCTCCTCGGCGGTATTTAAAGCAAGGACTCTTGAAACACAATCCAGCTAATTCTAATCTACCGACACTATCAGGCATAATAATAATAACTCATAGTAAGTTAAATTTAGGAAACTAATCGAGATAACATTTGAACGTTCTGTAATAAGCGCGAGAATATTGTCTGAGGACGACAAATTCTAAATAATTCATCCGAGGGAGTGACCGAGCATTGCATGACTTCAGTTATGCTTTTGGAAACACGTTACTCCATTCCATACTGGTCCCTTTAGTGTTGAGGATCCGAGGGCAAGCTAGAGAACCCATGTAACACAGTTTTCCTTTTATGTAGTTGGTTTCCCCAGAGGCTTGGGTCCGAGGACCATACAAGGCCTTGGTTCTGTCCAAAACTTGTATCCTCTTTTTTTTTTTTAAGTAGTTGGTTTCCCCAGAGGCTTGGATCCGAGGACCATACAAGGCCTTGGTTCTGTCCAAAACTTGTATTATCTTTTTAAGTAGTTGGTTTCCCCAGAGGCTTGGGTCCGAGGACCATACAAGGCCTTGGTTCTGTCCAAAACTTGTATTCTCTTTTTAAGTAGTTGGTTTCCCCAGAGGCTTGGGTCCGAGGACCATACAAGGCCTTGGTTCTGTCCAAAACTTGTATTCTCTTTTTAAGTAGTTGGTTTCCCCAGAGGCTTGGGTCCGAGGACCATACAAGGCCTTGGTTCTGTCCAAAACTTGTATTCTCTTTGTAAGTAGTTGGTTTCCCCAGAGGCTTGGGTCCGAGGACCATACAAGGCCTTGGTTCTGTCCAAAACTTGTATTCTCTTTGTAAGTAGTTGGTTTCCCCAGAGGCTTAGGTCCGAGGACCATACAAGGCCTTGGTTCTGTCCAAAACTTGTATTCTCTTTGTAAGTAGTTGGTTTCCCCAGAGGCTTGGGTCCGAGGACCATACAAGGCCTTGGTTCTGTCCAAAACTTGTATTCTCTTTTTAAGTAGTTGGTTTCCCCAGAGGCTTAGGTCCGAGGACCATACAAGGCCTTGGTTCTGTCCAAAACTTGTATTCTCTTTGTAAGTAGTTGGTTTCCCCAGAGGCTTGGGTCCGAGGACCATACAAGGCCTTGGTTCTGTCCAAAACTTGTATTCTCTTTGTAAGTAGTTGGTTTCCCCAGAGGCTTGGGTCTGAGGACCATACAAGGCCTTGGTTCTGTCCAAAACTTGTATTCTCTTTGTAAGTAGTTGGTTTCCCCAGAGACTTGGGTCCGAGGACCATACAAAGCCTTGGTTCTGTCCAAAACTTGTATTCTCTTTTTAAGTAGTTGGTTTCCCCAGAGGCTTGGGTCCGAGGACCATACAAGGCCTTAGTTCTGTCCAAAACTTGTATTCTCTTTGTAAGTAGTTGGTTTCCCCAGAGGCTTGGGTCCGAGGACCATACAAGGCCTTGGTTCTGTCCAAAACTTGTATTCTCTTTGTAAGTAGTTGGTTTCCCCAGAGGCTTGGGTCCGAGGACCATACAAGGTCTTGGTTCTGTCCAAAACTTTTATTCTCTTTGTATTTATTTATCTTCCGAAGGTTTAGCTCCTCGAATAAGGTGGGGGAAGCTAGCCTGATGTTTGAAGCCCCTAGACTTGCCCATGTCATTGACACCGTGGAACGTAGCCCCTAGTGGGAACTTATGTTGGAATAGCAACAATGTATTGCCGGTGATAAAGGCACCCTCGTAGTCCCTTGTTCGACAGAAACTCAACTTCACCACCGTTCGAGCTAACATGCAAGCCTCCCCACAGACGGCGCCAATTGTAGGGTCACGTTCCGAAACGAACCATAATAGTTGTTGTGTCAGGACGTGAATGGGCCCATACAATATCATTTGTAGAGAGTGGGATCGAAAGGCTAAGTCGTGTTTACCCGGCGGTGGTTTTTGTTAAGGTGTTCTTACATGGCTCAGGTGTATTCACCTCAGGAACCCTCTTTTTCCTAGTGGGACTCCCCTCTTTAGGATACATATTTTTTCTTTTATACTCGCATGCGTTCAATTTCCTTCGTCCACGTGTAGGGTCGACCTTTCCAAGACTGATACTTGTCCCATCAGTCCCAAACCCAAGTCGTTGGGAGTAGTTGATAAAGCTAAAGGATATGGCTCTGTTAGGTGCAAAACTCAGTCTGGGAAAGGCAGTAAGGGCAGCCTTTCCTAGATATTTCAGATTTTCTTTTAAGATTGTCCCTATGCCGCTTTTGCCCCCTTTTCTTGGTGGAGCTTTGGGCCAGCCGAGGGCTGCACCGTCCTCGGCCACTTTTCTGGGCCCATTTGTGATTTGCGCTAATGAGCTTGGACTACCACCTTCTTCGGCTTGGGCCTTAAAGCTTCCCGTGAACAAGTGGACCTGGCCCATATATTGTTGGGCCCCACAATTCCTATATATATAATTTAAATACTATTGATAATCATTTTTATATTTTGTTAACTCTTTAAAAAATTTTGTATGGATATTATTAGGTATAAAATGTAAATTGTCCATGTTTTTTTTTTTTTTAAAATTATTGTGAAGCACTTTTTTTTTTTTTTTTTTTGGCGATTTATTTATTCTAGATTCTTTGGTTTTTATACTTAATAACTCACTTAGATAAATATTTATGATGTGGTCCCACAATTAATTCTAAAATTAAAAATAAAACTTTTTAAGAATAAATAATTTGGGACACATGGCGCAAAATTGGAATTTTAATTTGGAATTCTAATTTAAGTTTCTCTCAACTTCACCTATTATTATATACTAGTCGCTAACCCGTGCGATGCACGGGTTAGTTAAACAAAATTTATACACATTCACTTTTACTGGTACAATAATTTGAAAATAATTCTAACTAATACCCAAATGTAAGAGACACATTGATTTACTATTTAAAATAGTCTTCTGAAGAATTTACACATATTGTGCAACTGAGCCTTAATTTCTCATCAACAATAAAAACATGGAAATTCAAAACATGGAAAGAAAATAAAAATTACAACAATTAATTCCATTATTTTTCATGCTATATTTTGTAATTGTACGGAATTAAGTCAACTCAATTTAAGTAGTTGTAATAAAATTGGCTTCTACTATTCTCTATTCTATAGAGATATGAACATATTGGATTTCTCAAACAATTACCGGTATTACAATAAAATGATTTATTATTGAAAATAAGAAACAAAGAAAATCTGCCTATAGCTTAAGAAACACAATATAATAAAATTAAAGAGATAAAATTTTCGGAGGACAAAATATTATAGATAATTTTAGAAACAGATTATACACTTAAAAAGGGTTAGTAATTTATAGCACTTACCTCCCACTATTAGTATATAGATACCAAATGCGGTCATCGTAACCCTTTGAAAGAACCTTCCCCAATTGGACCCTATCAAAAAAAAAAAAAAAACGCCCAATTAACAAAATTGATCCAAAATGGTCTAAAAAGCACACAAAATCAATTCAAAAAACAAAAATATGAGACAAAGTAATTACTTTCCGCTGCCAATGAAATCGTCTTTTGTATTGCTGTTCCAAACTGCAACACTTATCTCTCTAAGGCCTTCAATTAACGAAAACACAAACTTTTCTTGGAATACCGGAGTATTATGACCATCTATACACACACACAAAAAAAACAAAATCAACATAACTCAATTAAAGGGGTTGAATTTGATATTTACGTTTGGAGAGAGAGAGTTTGCAGAAACTGTGGCTTTATATTTCTTAACTTGAGAGAGGGGTAAAGTTGCTAGGGTTTTGAGGGTAAGGTTGCTAGGGTTTTGAGGTGTTATAATGTTTTTATTTTTATTTTTTATTTTTTAAATATTGTGCTGACGTGGAAAATTGTGGTGGCAGCAGAGGCTTCGGTTTTATATATATATATAGATAAATAGACTACTTCATCTTTTAATTTTCTTTACTCATAATATGGATAAAATTGAGATTTCACCTTATATTTCCTTAAATAAATGAGTGCTTCTCACACTTTTGAGAGGAATACCATAGACCATGGTTTTAAAAACTAGTGCAATCAAAGAATTGGGAAAGCTCCCATTTCCAGTTTTTGATCAATTTTTGGGGTTTTTACCTAACCAAATTGGTGTCTAGTTCCCAATTGAATTGATCGATTCAACCTGGTTTTTAAACTATGCAATAGACTGAATGTTCCTTCCTAAGCATTTTATTCATTTTCCCAAAACTCTCAAATAAGGTATAGATAAATCTCAAATTTATTTAGCTACATTCTCTTCCTACTCCTGAATAAGCTAAATAAATAAATAAAAGGATAGTTTAATAGTTTGACATACTTATCTTTACTATTATTAAACCAATTTTGGGCAAAAAATATACTATCATTTTATGATATTGTACCAATTAGAATCCAAAACAAAAACAAAATGGAAAGAGAATTTACTTTAAAGAAAATTAACAATTTTAAGTGAGTGGAATGAAAAATTGGAATCACAATAAGGATTACAAAGAACACGGAACTTAGACATCCAATAGAGAAGGTATTTGGTATCAAATGATACCACATCAGCAATATCAAAATCTAATAAACGGGAGATATGTATATAAAAATAACTACCCACTAACACATGTCTTTCATTTGTTGGTGGGGTAGTTATTTTTTACTGACATGTCTCACATTTATTTTATTTTGATAACACTAACGTGATATCATTTGATACAAAATACTTTTTCTATCCAACGACTCACTGGTACGAGGACCTATTAAAAGAAAAGGATATATTCACTACGCCAAAGACCAACTGGTGAGGTTGGTAAAAGACATTCTAAAGGTTAGTCATTGAAGAGATTCATATGGTAGATTAATGAAAGTTTGCAAAGTAACGAGATGATGGAGTGCATACCTTTCTCTTTGTTTTGAGGGGGTATTTATAGAGTTCCCTCGGTGGAGGTTGGTGGGTGCTTTGCCATAAAATCAAGAAAAACATTTGGCAACATTATCTCCTTAAGCCCTCATTTGGAAGGAGGGAATAGAATGGAATGGAAATTAATTAAAATAATATTTTTAGAATATTTTTTCATTCCCTTATTTTGTAGTTTTAATGGAGGGAATGGAAAATTTATTCTCTTATTTGGGAGTCCAAGTGGGAGGGAATAGAATGGGTAGGAGGGAACACTCATTCGTCTCTATTCCCTTAAAACCATAAATTTTCATTCCTCCTTAAATTGGAAGGAAATTGAATTAGATTTAATGAATTTTTTACTACAACTCCCAAAATATCTCTATATATTCAACCATTTATTTTAAAATAGGGGTCTAATAGTAAAATTGTCATAAAAATGATTCCATTCATTTCCTTCTATGTTACTCCTAAACAAGGTGACTTACATTCAATTCATTTTCATTCCTTTATTTTAAAACATCCAAACAAGGTTACTTAATTTCATTCCATTCTTTTCTCTTGCTTAAATACATTCCATTCCATTCCTTTTAATTCCCTTATGATCATTCCATTCCATTCTCTTATGAATTCCCAAACGAAGCTAGTGATGCTAAGGGAACGTGATCCTAGGGTGTCTCACCACAGTTGCAGTGCAATGACCTCTATCATGTGGTAATTCATAGACACATGATAGCATCCTATCGAGTCCAATGCATAGGACACTGGATCCAAGTCGAACCCATACCACACTTGGACCCAACAAAACTACCTAACTTGAATGGAACAAGGTTTTTCACTAAACTAGTTTGGAGAAAAACCCTCCAACCTCCTTTTATATCTTTTTGTTGGATATGAATTTTGAAAATTTAACTGTTAAATTGTATGTTCTTAACATATATGTCAAATTTCATTCAAGTCGAATGTCATTTACTATTCGATCAATAAACTTATTTTTTTATGCAAAATTTTAGACCACAAAACTTGTAATTTAATCATTTGATTGATGACATAACTATTGATCTTTGATCTTCTTGAAATTTTGCAAGCATAGAGGATATAATAAAGACATGCAATCGAACGATTACATTTTTGAAATTTACATCCAATAAAAAGATATAGGAAGAGTTTGAAAGGTTTATTTTCAAACTAGTTGGAGATAAACAATTTCCACCTGAATGCACTGACTTAAAGTTTGACCAATTTGATTAATGGATCAATTGATTACAGGTGGTGGGTTGGTGGGGAATCCAACCAAACCATGTGGACACCCCCAACCATGCCTAATAGGCTAACCCAACAAAGCTTGGCTTGCTCACTTAAGTACGACTTTTTTTTAGAGAGTTTTAACTTATGTCATCGGCTCCTGATGATAGCTTTTTATCATCAAACCAAGACACCGATCAATTGTTGATGTAGGCGGGGATTGAACCCCAGATCTCTTATTCAACTATTAAAAATTTTACTAGTTGAGCTAATTGGAACCCAAACTTGAGTACGACTTTGATTTCTTTTCTTTACTTGAGATTGATTGAATTTTAGAAGAGGAAAAATGACAAAAATGTAATGAGAAAGATAGACTGGATTTTGTTATTAAAAAAAAACAACATTTTTTTTTTGTTTTTTAAATACTAACAACTAAAATTGGAAATATCTTTTCAGTTTTGGAATTTAGAGATAGACAACAACAGAGATTCAATAATTTAATCACCCTTTTCAACAATAAAAAAAATGCAATCATCATTTCAAAAAATAAAGAGAGAGAGAGAGAGAGAGAGAGAGAGAGAGAGAGAGAGAGAGAGAGAGAGAGAGAGAGAGAGAGAGAGAGAAGTTGGATAGTAACAGGATCAACCCCTTTAGAATTTGATGCATAACCAAAACAAATTTCATTTGAACCATGAGCTTGACACCCGCTCTTCACCCTATTTTCAATCCCAACCATCCATGCTTCTCATCATTAACGGCCACGTATCCCCCCAAGCCATATAGGTATCTCTTTCTCTAAGGACAGAACCAAGACTTTGAGTTAAAGGGGGCGACTCTGACCTCTAGTTCGGCGGCTTCTTAGTAGTTTAGGTTTTTTTTTTTTTAGTTTTTGATGTATGCATCTACTGGGTAAAGACAAAATTATTCTGTTTAAAATTTTTTAAAGGGCTAGTTGTTTGTTTGAGTAAAATTGGTTAATTGGACTTAATTTTTTTTAGCTTTGCTATTGGTGATTTTTATTGTTGCACAAATGTTTTTGGGCTAATATATGTTGTTTTAGAATTTAGATCTATAAATTTTTTAATGGCCTTCAAAATGAGGAAAATGCTAGAGATATATTGCTGATATAGTGAGTGATAATTAGTAAGTAAAAAAGTGATGTAAGTTATAGACCTAAATGCGAATCAATAAGAATTTGTACCTCAACAATTTGTAAAAATTTTGTAGATAAGTTTGTAACTGTGACAATACTCTAAAAAGAATTAATGATATTGTTAAAAGGGGCAAAATGTAATTTTGTAGAACAAAATTGCTAAAATTAATGCGCGCGCGCACACACATACACACATATATATATATTTATAGTTTAGGTGGCCATTGCCCCCTGGTCAATGTATGCCTTCGCCCTGGACTCTCATACCCTTTCCCCATACTACCTTCATTGTCTTCATTTCCCTTTGTTTCAATCTCTATGTCACTTTGTCTCTTCATGTGTGTCAAAATGATTCTATACTCTTCTTCTTCTTCTTCTTCAATCTCACACAAAGCTAGCCATAACTTCTTGGTCTCATCATCCATTGCCTCAGCTTTCAATGCTTTGAAGAACTCCAAACGGTTTATCTTTTGTGTTTCAAAGAGAAATGTGGGTAATGGGGTTGTGGTTTTAGCTTCAAAGGAAGCTCATAACAGACCCACATTGGAAATTGTGTTTGACCCTTTCGAAGAGGTGAAGAAGGAGCTCCTCTTGGCCCCTACTGTCCCTTACGCATCGCTCCCTCGCCAAAAGTACACGAACCAGTCTGAAGCAGCCATCAATGAGCAGATCAAGTTGGTTTCATTTTACAATCTCTAGCATTACATATGAAGTATAAACGTACCGATATAAATACATTTTCATATAAGTGGTTCTTTGTTTGATTGTTTGATATATAATATTTGTTTTGTGTAGTTTGTTTATCGGTTATACCAGTGGCGGCTCCAGGAATTTTTTCCAAGATGTTCCTAAAAAATTTTCCCAGAAATTTTTTGTTTTCTTATCAAATATTTATCCATAATTCTAGCAAAACAATAAACAATAAACTATAAGTTCATTTGAAATATTAATAAAATTATTAATTATTGTTGTTTAGTTATTTCATTAATTTGTTTGTCTTTTATAAACTATAATTTGTTATATTGTTATTTCATTAATTATAAAATTATTAATTGTTGTTTAGCCTAACATAGTAACATAATTTAATTTTTTTGTCTTCTATAATGTATTAGTTAATTAAATTATTAATTATTGTTTATTAGTTGCTTCCTCCAATTAATTATTGGTTAATTAAATGATTGTTTATTAATTATTAGTTGCACTACTGCACTAGCACACAACCACACATCCATGTGCATTTACCCCGGCCCCATGCCCCCATTCACCCCCCAATTCAACAGACAAGCCCCAATGCCCCATGGCCCCAATCACAAGACTAGAGCCAATCAGATAAAACCAATTAATTGTATCTCACCAAAAGACACCAACACCAACACTGAAAGACAATTAATTTATCTCCCCATCACCAACACCAACGGATAACTCCAAAAATAGGGCAAATATTAATAAAAATTTATAAAGTAAACTAAGCAAAAGGCAAAAGCAACAGACAAATGACAATCACAGTTCAAAGTCTTAAAGAGTGAGAGGGAGTTTGAGTCAGTGATTTCATAATATCATTTTTTCACTTTCATTCTTCCCTCTTTAGATAAAGAGCAGAGAGACTAAGACTGAGTCACAAAGATGAAATACCTGAGGGGTGGCACCGTCGGGTACAGTGGCAAGGTGAGGAACTAAGGAAGACCGATTGGGTAGGCGGGGCAGCACGTCGAGGTGTAGTTTCCGTTTGAATGGGAGATCAAGTTTGAGCCTTTAAGGCCCAATCTGGTGATCTCCTACTCCGTCATCCGTTCCGTTGGTTGTTGCATCTGTGAAGTTTTTGCATCTATGAAGTGTGAAGTGTTTGAGGCCCGATCTAATTTCAGTATACTAGGTTGGTTTTTTTTTTTTTTTTTTTTTTTTTTTTTTTTTTTTTTTTTTTTTTTTTTTTTTGAGAATTCGTGGGTTATTAGGTTTGCTACCATCTATTGGGCTTGCCGTTCGTTGTCTTTTTTTTTAGAATCTGTGGGCTTGCCGCTTGCTCTATTACAATTTTTTTATTTATTTATTTTTTTTAGTTCAATTTTTTTTTTTTTTTTTTTTTTTTGCTTGAAAGTAGAACAAATAAAAATAAAAAATAAAAAATTTAGGGTGTTCCTAACTTTGATTAAGGGTGTTCCTAATTTTTTTTTTAAGGGTAAACAAATAAAAAAATTTTAATTATTTTATATATATATATATATATATATTTTTTTTTTTTTTTCAGTTCAGGGTGTTCTTAGGAACACCCTGGGAACTAGGGCTGTCCATGGGTAAGGCGGGTCGGGTTTTTTCCCAACCCGCAACCGACCCGTACAAGATCGGGTGGTCGTTTTTCAACCCATAGCAATAACGGGTTCGTCGGTTCGGATTGCCGGCGGGTGGTCATCGGTTTCGAGTGAACCCGATTATCATTGGAATCCTTCGAAACGCGGCGAGATCTCGCCAGATCGGGCAAGATCTTGCCAGATCCATCCAAGATCCGGTGAGATCCAGTCGGATTCAGCGAGATTTCTGCCAAATCGTGATGAGAAATCACTGGTTCGGCCAGATCTGATGTTTATTATGCCAAAAATCGACGGATTTAAGTGAAAAAATTGCTGGAATCTGGAAAAAAAAAAGGTCGGAATCTGGAAAATTAGCTGGAATCTGGAAAAAAATTGTCGGAATCTGGATAAAGTGGTCGGAATCTGGAAAAAAATTGCCGGATTCTAGAAAAAATGGTCGGAATCTGGGAAAAAATGGCCGGATTTTAATGGACGTCGGGCGGGTCGGGTTTCACGGGTTTTAGAGGAAGAGATTCGACACCCGACCCGCCGGCGTCGGGTTTTTGGAGTCGGGACCCAAGTCCGACCACCGGAGCCATCGGATCGGGTGATTTCAAGTTGGGTCCGAGCTGGTGGGGCGGGTTGGGCAGGTGGGCGGTTTATTTGGACAGCCCTACTGAGAACACCCTTAAATAAACGTGGCACTGCCACCAGGTTACAATGGTGTGTGTGTTTCAACTTTCACGAAGCACATTGGAAAAAGGACTCTTGAAAAAAAGATGAAACTTTCTTACACAAAATGTATTTTCTTTTATTAAGATTTAGGGGAAAAAAGAATAACAAACAAATAACTCCTATCATGTTTTTATTGTTGATGACCTGCTACACACAATACATTTTGATGGGTCCTTTCCTCTTGGCCTATTATTATTTTTTCTTCTTTTCTTTTTTTTTAAATGCCTATACCTTTTTTTTTTTTTTTTGAGGGGGTGCCTATACCTTCTTAGGTGTGCAGCTTTGCATTTATACACCTTTCTCATTGGCTCATGTCTTGGATTAAGTTCTTTTTTTTACTTAATTAAGGGAATGTTTATGCTTGATTGAACCCACTTCCGACCCAGGAAAGTATATTGTGAGACGGGCCTATGCAGAGTCCCTTAAACATTTGGTAGATCCTATATGTCAGTCTGTAATACCCACATGCACGTGAGGATTACTGTCTTTTATATAAAACAAAGAGCGTGTGCAACAACAATTTCTTTCCTCCCTTCCTTTTTGATTTATTACAAAATTTTGGATCTATAAAGTCAAGAGTCTATTGGTCTTGTTCAATCTATTGCTCTACGGCTGTCTAGTGGGGTCCTCAAGACTGATATATATATATATATATATATTGTTTTTTTAGCCAGTTAGGGATGTATATTTGGATTAACTTGACGCTTGACAAGTTTCAAACCTTATCGGCAAAAGATTTAAAATTTTCTTCTTTCCTCCAAGTCGTATATACATTTTTACCACACTATCAAACCATGTAATTTTGCAAAATTTATTGTCGATCGGTTTCATCCTCCAATTTTGGGAGTAAATTATTGTCGGTTTCATGTTGAATTCCGTGGATTTGCCTTGCATATGCTTTTAGTCTACCTATTTATTTTAAGCTTCTCAATAAAATTATTTCTATTTTCTTCAAAATGATTTGAGGGAAAGAATAGTAAATTTTCTCACGACACATTTTGAAATAATAAGAATAGTAATAAGGTTACCTTTTTGTGTTCCTTTTGTTTCCCAAGAAAAGTAAATTAAATATGTAAAATTTGCACTCGATCATCATCATATTATCCATGTTTGTTGTTTTTTAACAGCGTGGAATACAATGTCTCCTATGTGTACAATGCAATGTATGCCCACCACTGGCATCCTATGATGAAGGATATAGCATAAGAGATAAAGACAATAATTGGTTAAACAGTAATATGGATTATGATGAAACAGATTCTGATTCTGACAGTGATATAAATAATTATAACTATAATAGTAATACAAATAATTGAAGTACATTAACAGAAAATAAAATCAACCGACAGATAGACATAATAATAGTTTGTTAGACATGAATAATAAAAAATTAAAATCCTTAGAAAATGTTGAAAGATCCATAATAAACACTAGAGTAGAAAGAAAGAATGATAGTTTTTTGAACCTTGTTGAAAAAATGAAAGCTTTAAATTGAACTTTAGAAAAAGAAAGAGAATTTGAACCTCATCATAGATTACCTTCAGTAAAAACCATGATAGATAATTGGCATAATAGACAAAATGATAACTTAGTAAGTACTGACATATCAATGAACATGACAGATATAAAAATAGTAAAAAAGATAACCTAATAGAGACAAGTGATGAATAGAATAAATTGAAGATACTAAAAACAACTCTGACAGAAAAGAAAGAAAGTAGTCTTATAGAAATAATGCAAGAAGAAGATGACAAAGAAAGACAAAAGAGCAATAATAAGAAAGATAGCCTAATAATGGAAAGAACAACACATATAGAAGATAAAGAAAAGAGTGCTATGGAAATAAAACAAAAGAAGAAGCTAGACATAATTGATGGAGAAAAAAAAAGGAATAATAAGGAAAGGCATAGTAAAAGAGATGTTAGAGAAAATTGAAAGACAAAATGATAACACCCTAAAGCTGGCCAACATATAAACTCCACGTAAGAAGTTATATATAGAAAGTGACATAAAAAAAGAAAGGCACATGACAAGGAAAGAGAAAGAAAATGAAAGACATAATAGTGATAGTTTGGTCAAAGTAGTCAACAAAGAGGAGAAAGATAATAGTTCCAAGAAGAGTAATAGTTTAAAAGAAGAAATTGATGAAAGACTAAAATCTATTGAAAGATCCATGACATATACCCAAGATAATGGTTTAGTAGGTAAACCCATCTTTCATGTTTTCTTTAGTCTGCTATTTTTGCTAAATAAATGTTAGTTTAAACTTTGAAGATTGTGTGTATGATTTGGTCATTTGCTTCTTCTATATTCAGGTGGAAGCTATTAAGAAAATCTCAGAATATGTAGCACAGCTGAGAAGGGTGGGCAAAGGACATGGTAATCATTTATATATTAGTTCAAATAATTTTGAAGTTGATCAATACTGACCATCTTATTTCAAATACATGGATGTTGATGTCTAAATGTTCAATATTTGTTTGATAGAAGTGGTTTTCTTGGGTGAATTTGCAGGTGTTTGGCACTTCGATCAAATGCTTCCCCATGATGCACAAGCCGCATGATCAAGAATTATACCCAAATTCTTTTCTGTTGCAGTACTGCTGAATGTTTGGTGTTTTATTTTTTATTTAGTCTCCCTTTCTATGAGTAGTAGTTCTTTATGGAACTGTAACGATCTATGTGGTGTCAGACAGCTGGTAACTAGAATGATGTAGAGCTAGAGAGACTATGAGGTTTGAGAAAGCTTAAATTTGAACTGAAGTTAAAAAAATTTGATGAGGATGACGACAATTTCGTTATCTTCTGTTAAGGAAACTATAAGGAATGCATCATGTTGGACTCAAGCCATTCTCATTACATCCCGTTGTACCAAGCCAGGGTAACCAAATTCTTCCATATCCATGTAAGACAGATCAAGTAGATGGCTGTGACTCCAAGTTTGTCCCAAGGTTAGATAACAGTACACTAGAAAATCCATGCAGTGCCCATGAAACAATGTTGGGAGAGGAGGCAAGTGAGAGATTGACATATATTAGTTGTTGACATATATTAGTTGTTGACAAATAAGTTACCACAGTAAAAGATGTTCATGCACATAGACACTAAGCTAATTAATATGGCGCACAGCTTAGAGCAAGCTAGTATACTGCCAAAAGACTAGGCAAAATGGAAGCAAACAAGCAAGCCCTTCAGCATGAGCTTCTAACTTTTCTCACAATTTGTAAGCTTCTAAAACTATTCTAATCATCATAATCATAATTATATAAGTACTAGAAGCCGCTTGAGCTTCCCGTCTCCTCCTTGCTTCTTCAATGATGGGCAACTTGATGCACCGTCTTTGGCAAGAGACACCCAAGGCTCTGTGCCTTCCACAATGGTGATAACATTGCTCTGATGCGTTTCAAACACATTGCCAACTGCATCTTGAATGTGAGTAATTTCAAAGCTGCCCTTATGCTTCTCCTCCTTCTTAATTACTCCAACACATCCCCTTTTCCTTCACCGATCACCATGACAACATTTCCGACACCAAATTTGATAAAATGCATCATCTTGCATGTCCCTAGGCCCAACTTGATGGTCTCATTGGCTTTAATGAGTGAGTCTGGGTAACATATTGATGTATGCTACATCACTTTTGGAGGTCTCACATAGATTTGAGGCCACATGCTATGAGAGAGACGCTGCTGCATATGTGAGATACATAAGATAATTATTAGTTGAGATAGGAGGGGTTCTTTCTTCTTAAAATTCATCGACTAGACCTTGCAAATTGAACTGCCAGAGGAATTTACAAAACTGTCTCAGATAATATTCTCTACCCAACCAACTATTACACTGCTAAAAATATTGTTGAGAACCATTACTACTTCCAATTTATGTTCAAAACCAAAAATCAATTGAAAGTGAGAAAAGAAGCCCAAAAATACGGAACTCCAAGACTGCTTTTCTGCAAGTGATCATGAAGCCAAGTACATAATACTTTTTTCTCAAAATTAAAGAGAGAATAACATACGAAATGTGTGCTCAAGTGGACCAACCTCTGCTTCATCATCAGTAATTGATCGGAGGCAAAATTTACCCTCAGTGTCATAAAGGAGAAGGAATTGATACAAAATCTAGAAATGGTGAGAGTTTCAACCATTTAGGCTTTCAAACTCTCTGAACGTGTCATGCATCAAGTGGGCTCATAATTTAGAGTTCATGTCAAATTCCAAAGACTAAATCACTCTTTTCAAAATAACGCTATAAACTCTTTAGAACTATTTGTGAAAGAAGCTGGCTAGGAAATTAGTTGAAGTGAGCATGAGCATACCCCATGAAACACGTTTTTAAGGGTTAGCGGGGATGGTTTAGGAGCCTGCAGGAAAAGCAATTTGAATGACACAAGTGAAACAAAGAGGCATGGCAAAAACATTAAACCAAAGGATTTGGCTTCTGTCTAGTGCTTTGGGGCCTTAGACATGACACATATCCAAAAATGATCACATGTTAATCTCTTAGCAAAATTGTTAAATCAAAGGATCTATCTAGTGCTTTGGAGCACTGGATAGGACACAAACACAACACATATCCAAAAATGGTCATGTGTCAGTCTCTTGTCTCGTCCAGTGCTCCAGTGCACTAAATAGAAGCCTCACCCTAAACCAAAACACAAAACAATTTGCTCAGAAATGCGCAACCCCTCCACACCCCCCCCCCCCCCCCCCCAAAACAAAAACAAAAACAAAAACAAAAGCTACACATTATCTTTGATTATCTACTGCAAAATCAAGTAGGATGAAACATTGAGAATGTAGAAGATAAGAAAACGTACCATGATGAGTTGTGTCTTTAAATGAGGAGGTAGGAGCCACCCTTAGGTTGCACCTGCCTAGTAACAGGCAGAGGAAGCTTGAGAGAAAACTCTAAACCTTGGCGAAGCAATAGCCTATATAACTATATCTTGAGGCTTCTTCTGGCTCCCTACATGCCTGATAGAGAAAAAGACACTCTTTGCTCTATGGATCTTTTAGGCTTATTGGAACTTTCCAACTCTGTAACCGTGTTATTACATAAGTGGCGTCAAGGAAAATTGAAAGATGGGGTTTATCAATTATAAGCTCTGCTCAAAAGGTCAGGGTTGGTATAACAGCCTCCCAGGTCCAAAGCTTCCTCCAATGCATCATACTTTTTTGGGGAAGGATTTGCTGCAAACTCTATTGCAGGACTTGCTGCAAACAGAGTTAGGTGGCAAGCCATAAGACTGACAGCAAGTCATGTGCTACTATGGTCATGTGCATTTTTTTTGTAATAAATAAGTGAAAGGAGATGAGTTTAAGAAAGCTCATGAGCCTCAACAACTCATCCCAAAACTCCTGAAGTGGTTTACACTCTTGATTCTATGCTGCTCAGTGATCGGGGGTGAGAACATAACAGAAGGATACAAGGTTGATTTCATTCTAAGCTACAGTATCAACATGCTGCTTCTCTGCTATTGATGGCAGTACTTCGCTAAGGTATTATATTTACAGTACAAGAGCACAATTATAGGCTTGGAGAAACAATGAGTTAGATCTTTGTCCTCGCCGTCAGAGAAAATAAGGATAAGAAGCGGACTTTTGTTTTGTAGATACTAAATCAGATTTCAATCAATGTGGTAGTTTGGATGATCGTACAATCTAGCGAGTATCCCAAGCTCCCCTGGCTCTCCAAGAGAACCTCTCCAGACCTCTAAATCAAATTATAGAATCACTTATGTCTCTTCTTTCCATCTTTATGAGGAGGAGAGTTTACTAGTAGAAGATCCAAATAGTTAATACAATCCTTAAAACTGATTTATTAACAATACCAGCGCCATTAATAGTATAAAGATTTGAGAATGGACAATTCAGGTTGTGAAGCCTGAGTGTCCAACTGACAGGAGCAGTTTGCCATTGCAAAATTCTACACAACTGAGATCAATAACAACCTAAAAGCACAAGAACTGGAAATGCAGAGTAAATTAACAAGACCTGTAGATAAAATTTTCCAACACACAGTAAACTGATCAAAATAGTCTGATACTTCCCATTGTAGTGCAAAACAAAATTAGGCATAAATATTGCAACTCATAGGACTGTCCAAAAACAAGTAGCGCAAAATTCAAATAAAACACACCCCAAGCTAGAGGGGTCAAATTGCAAGAGTAAACTTCACCTAAGTAATCTTCTAAAACTATAATGGAACCACAACAATATTTAAGCAGCAGTAGTCTGTTGGTCTTGAAGCCTCTTCTTTGCCTCTTCAATGATTGACAACTTTATACCCTTGCCCTTGGGGAGAGAGACCCATGGCTTTGTGCCCTTGCCAATGGTGTACACATTTCCAAGACGGGTGGCAAACTCATGACCTGTGGAATCCTGGATGTGAACAGTCTCAAAGGTTCCTTTATGCTTCTCCCTGTTCTTAATGACTCCAACACGGCCTCTGTTCCTTCCACCAGTCACCATGACAACATTTCCAACATCAAATTTAATGAAATCGGTGATCTTGCCAGTCTCCAAGTCCAGCTTGATGGTGTCATTAGCCTTAATAATTGGGTCAGGATAGCGGATAGTTCGCCCATCAAGGGTGTTGAGATAGGGGATTCCCTTCTGCCCAAACTGCACAGACCGGACCTTGCAGAGCTTGAACTGCAAGAGGAATTATGAAGATGGTCAAAATAACTTTTTCATCCAATCATGTCAATGATTTTCTTCTTATAGGAAGTCAAAGGCAAGCTGGGTGGGGCAAGGCGCCAGTAAGGTGCCTCTAAGGCTACAAGACAAGGTGCCTTTACTGATGTGCTTGCCTTTAGAACCTAGATGAACAAGCCAAGAGCCATAAAGCATGAAAAAGGCGCTAAGGTAAGAGTATCAGTTTTTCCCCTAACCTATTATTAGATTATAAATTTACAGAAGCTTATCATAAAACTTAATGTTCAATTAATTAACTTACAAAAACTTGTTGTAAAACTTATTGTTAGTTTAATTAATTTATAGAAGCTAGTTATAGAAAAACAATTAATAGAGCTTAAGCAGTGTTAAGCCCATTTTCAAAACAAATCATTAACCATATAGACAGTCACAACTGTGCAATCAAATCAATCTGACTAGTAAGACTGTTGAACATAGCTTATTAGTAGGAGTTGCAGATATTGTATCCCATTGTATAAAGAATTCAATGATGACACTTGTTTTAAAAGCAACACCAGGAAGGGAATGCAATGACCCAAGTCCAGCAAGAACAAAGAAGTTATTCGTATTGACCAACCTTTGCCTCTTCATCCCTAATTGAGTGCAGACGGAACCGACCCTTGGTATCATAAAGGAGACGGAAGTTCTCGTTTGTTTTGGGAATTGATACAACATCTGAAAAAATGAAAAGAGTTCCAAACTTTCAGAATATTTCTAAATCATCCAGCAAGCCAATACTAAAGAAACCAGAAATCAACATGGCTTATATAATTGTAGCTAATACAAAACCATTCACAACATTGCAGCAAACTTTGAATAGTGCTATTAGCATTGAAAGAATATCAAACAATAAATAAATAAGACGGAAGTGTGCATACCCATGAAGCCAGCAGGGTAGGTCTTATCAGTCCTAACCTTCGCATCAACCAAAACATGTCGTTGCATCAGAATGGCAATGACCTCACGGTATGTGAGTGCATACTTCAACCTGTTCCTCAGGATGAGAATCAAGGGCAAGCACTCCCTCGATTTGTGGGGCCCAGACGATGGCTTGGGAGCCTGTAAAAAAAGAAAAATAGAAAACATCATACAACTGGGGGAGGAGGTAATGAAAAGAAACAGGAAATGAAGTTCCAAATAGTCTACACGCTAATGATTTCACTTACAAATGCACCCCCAAGTTTGTCAAGCATCCAATGCTTTGGCGCATTAAGCCTCTTCAAATGTTTCTTCAAACCTCTAGCCTGTAATGTAACATAGTAATCAAGAACAAATAAAGGGTCAAAAATGCATCACAGGACATTAATAACCTACAAAGGCATTTCCTCTCTAAAAATTACCTTCTACTATATTCTTCAATAATATGATTAACAAATTCGAAAAATACACACTTTAAACGATACTGAGCATCTCAAAATATGAGAATCCATCGACTCACGCTTCCCCAGATCTGAATGAACCGATATGTACAATGCCTACTAATTCCAGCCCCTCCCAACACCCTCAAAACACTCAAAATACATAGATACTTTTGTAAGTAATAAAACATATTTGTATTCAAATTCCTTAAAGTTCTGCTGAATTTCTCCCACTAAAAAAACTCACTGGCTATTCAATCAAAGTAGAACAACCTAATGAAAACAAAAACAAAACCAAAAAAAAAAAAATGAAGTAATGGAATCTCTATATTATGGATTTAAGTGAAATCAATTATTAGCAGAAAAACCCATGATGGTTCCTAATCCACCAGTAACACAAAGACAAACCCCCATGAATCCCCTAACACTGGAACCAAATTAAGATTAGGAAATGAAATGTAAACATGTATAGTATATTCAACGAAGTACAAAAGAAAACGCTGTTATTGATGGGAAAATAATGGGGAAGATAGAGCGGTGAAAATCGAACCATGTTGGAGTTGTGGTATCGTAGATCTCGGCGCCGACGTTGGAGCTGGTCTTCTCACTCGGCTGCACCTGCGAAACAAAGAGCTAGGGCGACCATAAACCCTAGCTCACTATTTATATGCTAGAAACTGAGGCTTATTCCTTCTATCTATGCACTATAATTACAGAAGTGCCATTATGAACTCTTCATACGACGCCGTTTATGGCCCATTTAACAAAAGGTTCTTCTATTACCAAAAACAAAAAATCCCAAAAAACTCTACGCATAGTAGGAGTTTAGAGCCTGTTTGGGTAAGGATTTTTCATCACTCATCACTCATCACTCATTTTTTCACACTCATTTGGCAACATCACTTTTATTTTCATCACTCAATTTTTTCATACTATTCATGGGTTCCACACCTATCAGGCAGTACAGTTTTTTTTTTTTTTTTTTAGTACCCAACTCACCGAAGCTAATATAAAAATAAAAAAACCAAACCGAACAGCCAACCCAAGAAAAAAAAAAAAAAAAAAAAAAAAAAGAACAACGCCAACCTAGAAAAAAAAAAAAACCGAACAGTCAACCCAGGAAAAAAAAAAAAAAACCGAATAGCCAACCCAGGAAAAGAAAAGAAAAAAAAAAAAAAAAAAAAAAAAAGAACAACGCCAACCCAGGAAAAAAAATAAAAAAAAAAAAAAAAACCTGAACGGCCAACCTAGGAAAAGAAAAAAAAAACAAACAGCCAACGCCAACCCAAAAAAAAAAGTCAAAAGGTGGTCAAAAGTTGCGGCTGTGGGTCCCTTATGTGTGTTTATTTACGGAAATGCCATTGAGTTATGAGTTATGGAAACTGAAAACAGTCTTTTGTTGTTTTCAATTTCCATAACTCATAACTCAAAAATTAGATAATTGAGTGATGGAAACAGAGTTATCGTTTGGCCAAACAACCTTTTTACTATGGGTCCCACCATTTTTGAGTTATGAGTTATGGAAACAGAGAATTGAGTTATCAAAAAACTCAATCCAAACAGCCTCTTATTTTCTCTCTCGGTTTGAATGCGAGTTACTTTATCCCTAACCTTCAGTTCTATGGGTTGTCTAGTAGTCTTTTAGTTCTCTTTAGGCAATAACTAATAATTTCCGGTTATGGATTTGAGTATTCTCTATAGTTTACAGAACTTGCATCTCACAAAAAAAAAAAAAAAAAAAAAAAAAAAAAGCTATTCTTGTCACTGTCACAAACAACTCAGACCTCCTTGAAGAATGTTCTCTAAGTCTTTTTGGGTGGCTTCTCTCTGATCGGCAACAGAACCAACAAGCTCTGAAGAGCACCCTTAGATCAGCATGGAAAATGGGTTCAGACATGAGAATAGTGGAAGTTGGAAATAATATACTCCAATTCAAGTTTAGCTCAAAGTATCAATTAGAGTGGGTTGAGAGGTGTGGGCCTTGGAGTTTCGACAACAATCTCCTTTTACTCTATAGATGGAAAAAAGGGCTGACTTTCACAAATATTTCTTTCACCCATTCTCCCTTTTGGGTTTAAATTTAGGGTCTTCCTTTTGAGCATATGTCACAAGAAGTGTGGGACGAAATTGGTAGCAAGCTAGGAAGATTTATTGAAGTTGATAGGCGTTTGTGGCAATTTGATTAGGCAAAATTCGTGAGAATCTGTGTGGATTTGGAGATTGAAAAGCCATTGAGAAGGGGAGCTTATATTGCAAGCTCTGATGGAAAATGCCTATGGCTTACGTTTAAATATGAAAGGCTACCTACTGTCTGCTTCATCTATGGGAAGCTCGGGCATGATAATAAACATTGCCCAACGTCCAATGATTGGCAAAGTGCTTGTCATCAGTATGGGGACTGGTTAAGGGTTGGATGGACTGCAAAAGAGACCGCCAAGGAAAAGAACTCGAGCAAGGGAAAGAACTGTGATGTTTCTGACGAGTAAGGAATACAGGGAAAGGTCCGGCTGGCGACTGGTTCTTTATCGGAGCGCTTCTGGGTTAAAGGCTTAGAGGGCGGGAACCAAAACTTAGTGAAGGGCGATACCTAAGTAAGTGGTAACACCACACGTGTGAATGAACAGCTCCCAAGGGACGTACTGGTCATCAGTGGAGCTTCAGAGCAGGTAATGAGTGTTTTGGATTTTTGTGAGAAGTCACGTGTTCACCTAGTTCCGAATGTTTCTAATGAGCAAAGAGGCTCTATCTCTCATGGGCCAAAAGGCCCTACCTCACAAGGACCAAAAGGGTCTATCTCTCAGGGGAGCCCAAGTACAAATGCTTCTCTGGATAAAGATGAGAAAGACAGCCCAATAAAGAATAAAGAGGCCTGTACTATCAAAGATAGTGTGATTCTTCAGGCCAAAGCCAATGAGAAAGGAAAATAGATTATAGGTAAAGGCAGCCTGAAAAAAGTTGCCTGTGCGAAAGGAAAAACTAACAATGAACAAACTCTCGCCCAGATGATGGAGGTAGGAACAAAGCATTTGAGAGGGAAAGAAGTTTTAGAGGAAGAGGATACTCGGGCTCAAAAGCGTTTCTGTGAAACAGTCCACTCAGGTTTAGCTGACTCTGCTTTAAAAATGGTGACTGACGGGCAGTGCTGCTGAGAGAAATGATGGGCTTGGGACAATTTCTATTCGTGGGATCCTTGGGCTGTTTCTGCTCGTGTAGTTTTGTGCACTTGAAAAGGGAGTTCAACAGGGTAGTACATAAGCTTTCTTAGCTCACTGGAGTGTATAGGGTAAATCTTTTTTGGTTTGGGAGGGTCTATCTTTGTATGTTGTTCCTACGCTATCAAGATTGTGTCTGGGTGTCTCTTTCCTTTGTTTTGTCTTTCCTGTTGTACTTCACTTTCTTGTGGCAATGAATCTTTATTCCCCTTCAAAAAAAAAAAAAAAAAATCCCACAAATATTTTCACAATTGTCAACCTACCTAAGTCAATGACCACTAAAGAGCATTCATGTCTAAAACTTTTGGAAAAAGAAAAATTCGTATGCACCCCTTGAACTTTGGGGTTATGGCTCTTATACCCCTTAAACTTTCATTTCAACCAATTTAATACCTGAATTATATACATTTGCCAAATTACAACTTCTATTTGTTAACCGTTTGACATTAACGATCTACTTAACTCACTTGGTACACATGGGCAAAAAAAAAATCCAAATCCATTGAGAGAGGACAAAATGTTTAGTGGAGGGAATATCATCAGGTCCCAAATCTAAAACAACAGTAGCTCTTCCCTCCAAAATCCAATCTCAACCATCCATCATCATCACAATCTCACTTCTCAAATATACACCGATATAGCCATCATCCTTTTTGTCGAATGTGGTGGCATTTTCGTTTGATCCATCAGCTTTTGATCTCATGGTGTCCTTCTAGTAGCTTGGAGGTGACACGGCCAAAAAATGACAACCAACTCATCACTTTCATTCTTCCTTTCCACAAGGAATTAAGGACTCCAAAAGCAAAGAATCGGGACTCTAAAATATTCATCCATGTCTTGATTTGATATTTATGTAAAGGCCACTCTAGCAAAACTTACACACAGTGGCTAGAATTTCGATACTATAGTACAAAAAACAGGAGTTTTTTTGGAATTGGAGTTGTAACATTTCAGGTCTAAACCAAAGCTTTCCTTGTCTTCTCTATCTTTATCTTTGTCTTAGTTAGCATTTAAAAAAAAAAAAAAATTGATATTCTGATCGACTTGGTGGGAACAATCTTTTTGCTCTGAAGTTGCAAACTTTGAAACTTCTTGGATCTCTTAGATTACAGTTTAAATTCTCTTCCTAGTTGATCAAAGGCTTTTAGCTTCTCTCCAAGTCACTCACGTTTGGCCGCCTCCACATCATGAAGAGAGATGCCGGTCAGAACCAAGAACGACGCTAGTAGTAGCAAGACCACAAGCATAAGTGATCTCTTTCTAATCACCTCAGTTTTTCTCTTTTAAGAATCTTTCTCCATCTCTTTGTGAATCGGTTTGGAATTTTTTTTTTTCACCTGTGTGTATTACGTGAATTGAGTAGACATTAGTATTAACCAGCCAAACAAACGGAAGTTGTGATTTGGCACATATGTATAGTTCGGGTACTAAATTGGCTAAAATGAAAGTTCAAGGGGTGTAAAGGCTATAACCTCAAAGTTTAAGGGGGTGTATGAGCATTTTTTCCAAAACTTTTTATCTATTATAGTATAAGAACCTACTTTTTCTATTTTATACAACTACTTTTATAAAATACTCACATCATATTATTTATTATACACTTTATTTTATTTAAATAATCATTTGTTATTATTTTTACTTTATGGGTGTGTTTGTTTGGAGGTGAAATAGGGTAAATGGAAAATTTTAGAGAGAAAATGGGAAGACAAACTTTTCTAAGTATTTTTGGTTGAGTGGGGAGAAAGAAAAATAAATGGTGAGGTCCAGGTGTTTTTTCCCCAGACCTACCAAAAAGTTTTCTCCCCAAAATTGAGAGAAAAATGAAGAGAGAAAATGAGACTGCTTAATGGACAAAAAATGCCCATGTCTAGTTCATTTTTTTTCCCTTTTTTTTTTTTTTTTTTTTGTGTGCTGGGTACGTTGCCTCTTTCCCTTCTTTTTTTTTTTTTTTTTTTTTTCTTTTCTTTCCTCAACGTTGCTTTTTTGTTTGTTTGTTTTTTTTTTTTTTGGGTTGTGGGTGGGCATGTTGCCTTTTTTTTTTGGACGTTGCCTTTTTCTTTTTCTTTTTTGGTTGTGGGTGTGATAGTTGTTTTGTTTTTATTTTTTTATTTTTTTGGAGTTTAACTAGACATATTTTTATTTTTTAATAAATTGGGTGATTGCCTTTTGTTTTGGTTGTTTGTTGTTGTGGTTGTGGTTTGCTCCAATGGGTTTGTGTGGATAGTGGATGGGTTTATTGTTTTGGATTTGTGGTGGGTAGTTGATGGTTTTGTTGCGGATTTCGGTGGGTTTGTTGTTGTTCTTAGTTGGATCAATTTTCGGTAATTGGTTGGTGGTGGTAGTGGCTGAGCTACGGAGTTGGGTTGCTGCTGGGTGGCTAAGCTCATCTTTCTCATGTGGTGGTTGCTAGAGAGATAGAAACAAAGGAAGAGAGGAAAGACAAAGATTGGAGGGGAGAGAGAAATGAGTTTTTTATATTATTTTATTAGTATAATTTATATTATTTTAATGAGTTTTACGTAAAAATAGAAACTGGGATGTTGAGTGAGTTGTAATATGGGATGGTAAAATAGATAAAATAAGTTTTGATAATGTAAAATAGACACTATTTTACATCCTCGGATGCTAATGCTCTAAGGGACTGTCAAGAAGGTTCTAATGGTTAAATTAGCAAATAATGTAATTAATATTATGATTTTTAGTTAGAAAATCTCAAACATTTTCCCTAAGGTTGGGTCTCCATTTATACTGGTTTGGAACTCTTGATTTTCTCTTGATCCAAGAACCTTAGAAATTGTTCTTTTCATGATATGACCCATGTACAATCAAATTCACTTGAGCCAATCAATCATCCTAAAGGGTGGTTGAGAATTTAATGTAGATCAAATTTTAGGCGTGTCTAACACTCCGATTAAGAGCATTAGTATCTGGTTTCTTTAAAAAAAAAAAAAAAAAAATCTCATTTTACCATCTCAAAAACTATTTTATCTATTATACTATATCATTTTACAACACACCCAACATCCCAACTTTTATTTTCCTATTCAACTCATTAAAATAATATACACTACCCAATAAAATAATATAATTCAATCTCTCTCTCTCTCTCTCTCTCTCTCTCTCTCTCTCTCATCACTCTATTTATCTTTTCCTCACTGTCTCTCTCTTTCAAACACCCATCACCACCATCTCTGCCACAAGAAACCCAGCACCACCACGAAAAAAACCCACCCCTACCATCGGGATCAAAACCCATAAAATTCACCACACCTCCACCCACAAAACCCATAAAACCACTGCTAAAAAACCCACCAAACACTACTGCCACAACCATGGTGAAAATTAAACCCATAGGACAAAATCAAACCCGAATCAACAACCAACAACCACCCACTAGACCTACCAAGGAAACCCATCAGATGCACTACCACGGCAACAACCCACCCCACCACCACCATGCACAGAAACTCACAAAAAAATCAAAACAAAAATCCACACAACTGAAACACATCTCTGCCACCACAACCAAAGGCACCACCACAACAACAACACACCCACCACCACCATGCATAGAAACTCAGAAAAAATTAAAGAAAAATCCACATCAGAACCTATCGGAAATCAAACCCATTCCAAAAATCCAACCTAAACCCATTGGAACTTAGCCACAACCACAGTTACCCAGCCATCGTTACCCAACATTGAGACCCAACACCACTACCACTGTTACCTAGCCACAACCACGGTACCACCACGGCTCCACGATCTCCATGCCTCCACCACGAAAGTTGATCTCCACGCCTCCATTGCCGTTGTCTCCATGCCGATTTCAGAGAGAGGAATGAAGCCTGAGATGGTTTCGGGTTTGAAGAAGAGAGAGCAAAAAGAAAGAGAGAGAAGGAAGAGAGAGAAAGAGAATTGCAATAATGAGACAGAGAGAGGAGAAAGAAGATGAAACAGAGATTAAAAAACAATTTTTTATTACACAATCCTGCTACAGTACCATCTTAGATTTAGGATGGTATTGTAGCAAGATTGTAAATTTTTTTACAATTAGAAGACCAGGTAATGGGGCTTTTTGAGATTTTGATGCTAAAATATACCAATATATAACATTTGAGAGATTGGGTATTGTACTAATGCTTTAACTCTTTGTCTTATGGATATGCATGAAACATTTTCTGTGGTGAACTTGACTATACTATTGAATGCACTAGACACCCAACCTCGTGACTTTGGACTAATTTCCATTCAAATTTGGTTCTAGGCAATCAATCTCTATTATGACTCCAATGCAATCCTAGGTGTTTGCACAAATATAGTGGCTTGATTTAGATGGAAGTCAAATACCCTTATCCTCCTCCCTCATCTTAACTAAAGCAAGCTAGCTCTAAATTGATATTAACTTTTTAGATCAAACGTGTTCTTAGCATTATTTATTCATTGATTTAAATAGTTGCACATTCTCAAACTCAGCCCCTTTCTTTCTTAGGAGTGGAAACTACATCCTAATCCACTTCACAACCATAGGCTAAACTGTTGTTGTCCTTTTATATGAAATAGTTTAGATTCTCCTTAGTAGCTTTAATAACAACCCTCTTCAGTAAAATAAAAATATTGAAGTAGTATGCTTGGAGTGATTATTTTTGGTCCTTCAATTTAACATCTTAAAATATTTGGGTTTTGAAGATCATTTTATTAAAAAAAAATTATTGATGATGAACAGATCGTCAGTTTATTATGATCGTCCAGATGGAAGCCGTCCCTGACCAATCCAATCTTCTGCAATTCGTGGACGGAAGAAAGGAAGTAGTTCGCCGGCGTTGTGCCTGCGAAAAGATCTCCGATGCCAAAGTTAGAAAGATTGACAAAAGAGAGCAATGAGAATAATATACTAGAGTGTTTTTCTTACCCCCACCCCTTTCGGGGTTCAGTCTTTATATATGTGTGCTTACAGGTGGATTCTTCTAGCCGTTGGTGGAGTTTTAATGGAGGCTTTAATCTTGCTTGGTAACGCCCTTGCAGGGTGTTAATGATGAGCTGTCCTTCCCAACGGTCTAAAGGTTGATTAATGTCTTGTAACGACGACCTTTTCCCTCAGGACGGTTTTGTTGAGATCATCCATGTTTGGCATTGTATCGTTGATTATAATTTGACTGGGCGTATCAGCTGCCCCCCTATTCCATGGGTCGTCCATATCCTGGACGATTATAGGAATATGAAAAGGTTTTTATAGGCTTATATGGTTATTATTATATGTGTTTTTTTTTTTTTTTTTTTTTTTTTTTTTTTAGTTATGGCGTTTGGAGTTCTACTCCGCCTTGATTGCGTAATGGCGGCTGTGGCTCATCTTAGTGCCCCGTGTTTGATTTTTATTGGCTGGAGAGTCTCATTTCCGATGAGTGCCTTTTCAGTTTTCCCGCACTTTCCAAGGCAGAGTCTTTTGATTTCTTTGGCTTTTCCTTTTCCCATTTCCCCATTCTCTGTGCGGTTGATTTCTCCTTCGCGTATTTTGCTCCTTACCTACTCAGTTTTCTCCCTAACTTCCAGGTACGCCCCCTCCCTTTTACGCTTTTCTTTCCTTTCTGAATTTTCCTTGTATTTGTGTCATTTAAGCTCTTTTTCCTCTCTGTACTATCCCTTCTTCTTACCGAGTGGTGGTGTTTGTTTTTTTAATGGTGGATAATTTCGAAGTTAGGCGTAACTTTCCCTCCGTAGCTTTTCTCTTCGCCCGCTTAGGGTCCTTGGTAGAGCTTTCTGGTGACCCATTGGGTGCGCCTTCGCTTGCCGGTTCGTACCCACTAGTTGAGGAATTTGTCAATAGGGGTAGTGGGTTAGGTTTGTCATTGGGTGTCTTATACCCTTTATTGTTAGAATCTCAGACTTGGTTCCGGTCTATTCGAGGGCTCCTAAGAGAGGGAAGTATGGGTTTAAAGGAAGGGTCAGGTGATTTAAAGAGGGGTTCGTCCTCTAACGTAGTTGAGGAAGGGGCCGGGATCGACGCAACGACCACTACGCTTTCCCGTGCTCCCTCGGCCTCCCATTCTCCTGCTCCAGCTATAGTCCGTCAATTTCATGCCCTTAAGGAAAATTGTTCCTTGAAAGTTGAGGTTTTTAGCAAATTTAAGGACAGATTCCAGTTTCCAGAGGGGACCAAGGCTCATCTCCCTAGGAAGGGTGAAAAGGCTTGCGCCTTTGCCCACGGAGAAGTTTGCTTTTACAAGGCAGCTTTTTCGTGTGGCCTCCGGTTTCCCGTCCATCCGTTCATAATGGGGCTTCTTTACCATTTTAACCTTGCACCGGGGCAACTTATGCCTAACTCTTGGAGAATAGTAATTAGTTGTATGGTGATTTGGACGACCATTGCTGATGGGGATATGATCTCAGTTAATGAGTTCGTCCATCTGTATCGTCTGAAAGAGTCCAGAGAATTTGGATACTATGAGTTTGTACCCTGGAATAGGAAGGCTCGTTTGGTAGTTGACCTTCCGTCATCCTTTCGCTACTGGAAGTCAAGATATTTCTTTGTATCGGGCGATGGCTGGGAAACATTGCCTGATGATTTGTGGGGGAACATTCCTAGGTTGCTGCGCCGGTGGGAGACCCCTTTGATTGGTGCGTTTACCCCAATATTGTTGCCCACTTTTTCCCTTTTTTTTTTTTTTTTTTTTTTGATGTCGTCCTTTGCAGTGAAAGATCGTCCAGAGCTTGAGGCCAAATTCGTAGAGCGAGTTCAGGCTGCGATCAAATACGCAAGGACGATTGAAGATTTTGGTGAACTAATTGATCCACGTACCTTAGCTCGTCACTGTTTGGGGCCAGAACCTTCCCTCTACGTACTTAGTACCCTCGATCGTGAAGAGAAAAAACGTAAGCTGTACTTCAAGATAAATTTGTCATCTCTTTTCCTCGTTCTTAACTTCTTTCTTTTTATTTGTCCTTACTTTCTTTTGTGTAGAAATGACGTCCAAGTTTAACAAAGAGATGTACAATAAAATTAAGGGCAAAAAGAATGAGCCTCTTTCTAGTATAGGCCAGAAGAGGTTGAGGATCACGGATAAAGAAAAGGAGAAAGAGAAAGAGGTGGTGGAGAGAGGGTCGTCCACACCTGCCCTTGATCTGGACGAGGGTTTGGCTGCATCTCCTGGCATTACGGTTGAGGAGGTGGCTCGTCCTATCAAGAAGCAGAAGGTGGCGAGCAAGGGGAAAGAGAAAGTTGGTGCCAGCGTTTGGTCGGACGCTGGGACGGCCATGGATCATGCCCCGAGCTCTTTACCCCTGATGAGATGAAAGAAGTCACGAGCGTTCCTTCGCACGAGATGGTGAGCTGTCACGTTCACAAGCTCGTGCAGGTGATCCATCATACTTTTTGTCCTTTTCTTCGTCTTTAACTGCTTGATCTTCTTTGCTGATTTTGATTGAACTTATTATTTTATTTTTTATTTTTTGTTCTCGTCCATAGGTGTTGGGGGAGACCATGCACATTACCACGCAGTATTTAGCGAACGAAGAGAAGGCCGTCGTGGCCAACTCGAAGGTGGAGGCTTTGGAGGCTGAGGCCTCGAGCTTGCGGAAGGACTTGATCACGACCATAGATTCCCTCAACACCTTCAAGGAGCAGGTTCGAGTACTGACAGAGCAGCTGGACGTTGAGAGGCAGTCTGTGAAGCAGAAGGACAAACTCCTGGCGGCAGCTGCCCAGAAGATGAAGGTTGCAGTGGCCAAGGCCGTCACTGCCTTCCAGACCACGGAAGAATATAACACCATCCTTTTCCAGTGGTACTTCAAGGGGTTTGAGCTGCTTCGGAGGTACTTGATCAAACATGGTCCTAGAGTGAACCTTGAAGACTTAGACTTTGAGGCCATCGACAAGGAGATTGAAGAGGACGAAGCAGCTCAGGCAGTGGTGTCTACCGGTGTTGAACCATCCCAGGCTACACAGGACGACGATACTGCCCCTCCAGCTTGATTCCGCTTTTTAAACAATTTTTTTTTTTTTTGTATGTACTAAGTTTTAAAAACAGCTGATGTTTGGATGCCTCTGAACAATTTAATTCTATGTTTGATTTTTGGCTTTATATAAACGTCTGAGTGTTTATTTTTGCCTTTCATGATCGCATGCATTGTGTGAGGATTTTCGCCTCTTCCTAGGGGTTTTAAAAAGGTTTCCCCACTTACTGACTTTTTTCGTCATCCTGTATGGACGAGGTTACCTTGATCATCTTGAGGAGTTTGACCCTCTTGCTTTGTTGTATGGACGAGGTTATTTTACACGCTTAGTTTGGACGATGCGTATCCGTTTAAGGAATTTGGTCGTCTTCTTCGGACGATGTACATCCACTCAAGGAATCTTATCGTCATTAAGCTTTTACTGTCATTAAGCTTTTTAGGACGATGTACATCCATTTAAGGAATTTTATCGTCATTAAGCTTTTTGGGGACGATGTACATCCATTTAAGGAATCTTATCGTCATTTAGCTTTTTGAGACGATGTACATCCATTTAAGGAATTTTATCGTCATTCATTTTTTTTTCTTTGGACGATCATTTGCGTTTTTCTTTGAAAACTGTGGCGCATGATTTGCTCAATAACACTTAAGAGATGCTGGATAATACTTATGATTCGAATAATTGCTTACATAAGATAGAAGTATCAAATTGGTTTTACAATGAAGTTTATGGTTCCTTTTCGTAATACCTCTTTAGATGTTCGACGTTCCACGGATGAGGTAGTCTTTCTCCTTCTGAGTCCTCCAGATGGTAACTGCCCTGACGTGAATAATGGACGACTTTGTAGGGACCTTCCCAAGACGGTCTCAATTTGCCATGTGCTGGATCCTTTGTTGCAGGGGTGACTTTTCTAAGGACGAGGTCTCCAATGTTGAATCTTCTCAGCTTCACTCTTTGATTATAATATTCGACTATCCTCTACTAGTACTTGGCCATTCTTTCAGCTGCCTGGTCTCTAATCTCGTCTAGACTGTCTAAGTTTTCTTTCAATTGGTCGTCATTGGTTTGCTCGTCAAAGAATTCTGTCCTTAGGCTTGTGAGCCCAACTTCGACCAGTATGACTGCTTCTGTGCCATATGTCAGACTGAACGGTGTTTCTCTAGTTGGTGTCCGCGCTATCGTCCTATATGCCCACAAGACGCTTGGCAGTTCTTCAGGCCACATTCCTTTTGCCCCCACCAACCGGGACTTGATGATCTTGAGCAGGGTCCAGTTGGTTACTTCCGTCTGTCCGTTGGCCTGAGGATGACCTGGTGATGAGTACTTGTTTTTAATGCCCAAGCTCGAGCAAAATGACCTGAAGCTTTGGCTGTCAAACTGACGACCGTTGTCTGATATGATCGCCCTTGGTATCCCGAACCTACAAACAATATTTTTCCAAACAAAATTTTGTACCTTTGCTTCAGTGATTGTTGCCAGAGCTTCTGCCTCCACCCATTTTGTAAAGTAGTCGATGGCGACGAGTAGGAACTTCACCTGTCTCTTTCTCGGAGGTAAGGGACCCATGATGTCGATCCCCCACTGTGCGAATGGCCAGGGAGACGATATTGTGGTCATCTTTTCCCCGGGGATTCTTTGAACATTCCCATATCTTTGGCAACTATCACACGTCCTCACGAAATCAGCTGCGTCTCGTTGCATTGTTGGCCAAAAGTAGCCTACTCTCATGATCTTCCTGACGAGGGACTTTGCCCCTGTGTGATCTCCGCAGATTCCCCCATGTACTTCTTCAAGGATGTACCTAGCTTCCTCCTTTTCCACACATCTCAAATACGGTTGGGAGTAGCCCCTTTTGTAGAGTTCGTCATTAAGTATCGTAAATCTAGCTGCTCGTTTCCGTACCTTTTTAGCTTCTTCTGGATCTGGCGGTAGTCGTCCTTTTTGAAGGAATGTGAATATCAGGCTCGTCCATCCACGGTCTGTGTGGACGGAGAAAGTTTGAAGTTTCTGTATGCTAGGATAGTTTTGTTCTTCCGTCTTCCAATTGAACCTTTTACTTTCGCTGTCCGTTGAGGCACTTCGGGCCACCTCATCAGCTTCTGCGTTCTGATCCCTGGGGATCTGGACGAACTCTATGTAATTAAAGGAGCTTATCAATTAGTTCGTCAACTTGAGGTATTTTTGCATCCTAGCCTCCTTTGCTTCGTACTCCCCTCTTACTTGCCCAATGACGAGTTGGGAATCGCTTTTGAGTACAACATTCTCAGCTCCTAGTGCCCGGGCTACTCTCAATCCCGTTAATAAGGCCTCGTATTCTGCTTCGTTATTGGTTACAGGAAATTTAAGCTGGACTCCATACTTGAGGACATTTTTTTCAGGGGAAGTGACGACAATGCCTACTCCGCCTCCCCTTTGAGTGGACGATCCGTCAGTATTTACCGTCTAGATATTCTCTACGTTCCCAGGGATGGTGAATTCTGCTATAAAATCGGCCAGTGCCTGTGCTTTTATCGCTATCCTTGGACGATATTTTATGTCGAACTGGCTGAGCTCGATTGCCCACTGCACCATTCTTCCTGCCGCTTCGGGTTTGTTCATTGCTTTTTTGATGGGCTGGTCCGTCATCATGATGATGGAATTGGCTTGAAAATATGGACGAAGTTTTCTCGAAGCCATAATCAAGGCGAAGGTGATCTTCTCTATACGAGGGTACCGTGCCTCGGCACCCTGGAAGGCCTGGCTAACGTAATACATAGGAAGTTGCAAACCATCATCTTCTCTAATCAATGTCGCGCTGACAGCCGTAACCGAGACGGCTAAGTACAGGAATAGATCTTCGCCTTCTTTGGACGGGCTTAAAAGGGGCGGGTTGCTAAGATAACGCTTCAACTCTTGGAACGCCGTTTCGCATTCCTTCGTCCAGGAAAACGCCTTCTTCAAAGTCTTGAAGAATGGAAGGCATTTGTCTGTAGCCTTCGAGACGAACCTGTTGAGGGCTGCAATTCTCCCTGTGAGGGACTGCACTTCTTTGACCGTCCTGGGTGAGGACATTTCCAGGATGACCCTGACCTTCTCGGGGTTTGCTTCAATCCCTCTCTGCGATACCACAAACCCGAGGAATTTTCCCTAGGAAACTCCAAAAGCGCATTTGGACGGATTGAGCTTCATGCTGTACCGCCTGAGAGTATTGAACGTCTCTTTGAGGTCGTCTAGATGGTTCTCTTCCTCCTTGCTCTTGACGAGCATATCGTCAACATAAACCTCCACATTCCTCCCAATTTGCTTCTTGAACATCTGGTTCACCAATCTTTGATAGGTGGCACCTGCGTTCTTGAGCCCAAAAGGCATGACCTGGTAGCAGTAAAGTCCCTAGCTGGTGATAAAAGTGGTCTTCTCTTGGTCTTCTTCAGCCATTTGTATCTGGTTATATCCCGAAAACGCGTCCATAAATGTGAGAAGTTTGTGCCCTGCTGTGGAGTCCACTAGCTGGTCGATTCTAGGCAGTGGGAAGCTATCTTTTGGGTAGGCTTGGTTCAAGTCTGTGAAGTCTACACACATTCTCCACTTTCCATTTGCTTTTTTGACCATGACTATGTTGGCTAACCACTCTGGGTAGTGGACTTCTCGGATAAATTTTGCTGCAAGCAACTTATTTACCTCGTCCATCACTGCCTTGTTTCGCTCGGGAGCAAAGATTTTTCTTTTTTGCTGGACGGGTTTCTTCCCCGGGTCAACATTCAGGTGATGCTGGATGAGGCTTGCTGGGATCCCTGGCATATCCTCGTGGCTCCAGGTGAATATATCGAGGTTGCTCTTCAGAAAGCTGACGATTTCACCTTTCGTCCTTTGACTCATGCTCGTCCCTATTTGGGTCGTCTTTGGAGGATTCCCTTCAGCCAGCTCTACCGTTTCAAGTTTCTCCATAATCTCTGGTGTTTTCTCTTCAATTGTCCACGTATGGTTCTCTTTTGAGGCCAGGACGGCATGGTAGCATTCTCTTGCCAGTACTTGATCTCCTTTAATCTCTCCGACACCGTGTTCTGTTGGGAACTTCACCTTTAAACAGTAGGTGGAGATAGCAGCCTTCCAGCGATTAAGCATTGGTCTCCCTATGATCACATTGTAGGACGAGGGTGAGTCTACTATCAGGAAATTGTGCTGGTTGGTTACCTGAAGGGGGTATGACCCGGCCATTACTGTCAACGCCACGATTCCTCTGGGGTATACTTTGTCTCCGCTGAAACTGACGAGGGGAGACTCAAAAGGACGGAGCCTTTTTGGGTCCAACTTTAGTTGTTGGAAGGCAGAAAAATAGATTATGTCTGCTGAACTTCCGCTGTCGACCAGGACTCTTCGCGTGTTGAACCCCTCAATCATGATCATAATGACAAGTGGGTCATCATGGGGCTGCTTCACACTTCTGGCATCCTTCTCAGAGAAATACAAGTCTTCACTGGTGCGTCTTTACTTTGATGGAGGTATATTGTGGACGCTGTTTACCTGTCTTCGGTATGATTCCCTGAGAGACTTGAATGATTCCCCGGTGGTTGGTCCCCCAGTGATGGTCTTTATTTCCCCTAGTGCGCTTTGTGGACGAGGTTGGGGGCGGTCTTCGTCTCTCCGTGCATTAACTTGCTGGCTTTTCTGTCTGTACTTGCCGGAATCTCCCCTTTTTACATACTGTTGTAGCTTCCCATTACGGATGAGCTCCTCAATCTGTTCTTTTAGGTCCTTGCAATCCTCCGTGTAATGCCTGTGATCTTTGTGGAAACGGCAGTATTTCCTTTTATCGCGCAATCCAAGCGCTGAATGGAGTGGTTTTGGCCACTTTAGGGATGGTTCGTCCCTTATTTCTGTTAGAATCTGATCAACTGGCATCACCAGCGGAGTGAATTTTGATGGACGAGGGTTCTTGTCCTCCCTCCTCCTATTTCCATCGTCATTCCGTCTGTCAGCCCGATCCCTTTTTAGCCCTCTTCGATCGTCCTCCTTTTCCTTCTTCTTTTCCCTGCTCTTATCTGCCCCGTCAATAGTTGCCAGGGCTTCTTCCGCGTTCATGTACTTCTGAGCTTTTAGCAATGCCTCGGCCATCGTCTTAGGGGGGTTCTTTGCCAAGGATGCCACAAAATCCCTGGACTTCAATCCTGCTTTGAAAGTCGTGAGATGTACCTTGTCATCTGTCTCGTCTATTTCCAGCATTCCTCGGGTGAAACGTGTCACGTAAGACCTCAGTGGTTCCTTCTCTCCTTGTCTGATGGTAAGCAGGTGGTCGGCAGTTCTCTTTGGTTGCTGCCCGCCTACGAAATGACGGACAAAGGAACTGCTCAACTGTTCGAAATTATCAATGGACGATGTTGGTAACTTGTTGAACCATTCCTTGGCTGCTCCTTTGAGGGTCGTAGGGAATGAGCGACACAAGATCTCGTCGGGTGGCTGTTGAAAGCCTAGGGTCGTCCTGAAGGTATTCAGGTGATCCAAGGGGTCTTTCAGCCCGTCGAAAGGTTCTAGCTGGGGTAGACGAAACTTGGAGGGTACTGGGCACTCCTAGACGGCTATGGTAAAGGGCGAATCCGTCTTCCGGACGATTCTCTCCAAGCTTTGGTCCGTCTTTCCTTTGATGGCGTTCCTTAGTTCGTCCATCTCTTTTCTCATCTCTCTTAAGAGATCCGAGCTTGCTTCCTCCAGAGTGCTGGTTCGCCTTCTGTTGCTGTCTTCGTCGTCCCCCCTGTCTGCACGATTACTTTCCTGCAGCAGTCGTTGCTTCATCTCTTGGTTCTGTCTTGTGAGTTCTTCCACGGTTGCTGATAGCGACTGGATTTGTAGGGCTAGCGCAGCAGGATCTGGGTTTGTACTGGATTCCATTTGGACTGGGGACAGATCACGTGTTGAATCGTCGTCCCCATAGACAGCGCCAAACTGATGATGAACAGATCGTCAGTTTATTATGATCGTCCAGATGGAAGCCGTCCCTGACCAATCCAATCTTTTGCAATTCGTGGACGGAAGAAAGGAAGTAGTTCGCCGGCGTTGTGCCTGTGAAAAGGTCTCCGATGCCAAAGTTAGAAAGATTGACAAAAGAGAGCAATGAGAATAATATACTAGAGTGTTTTTCTTACCCCCACCCCTTTCGGGGTTCAGTCTTTATATATGTGTGCTTACAGGTGGATTCTTCTAGCCGTTGGTGGAGTTTTAATGAAGGCTTTAATCTTGCCTAGTAACGCCCTTGCAGGGTGTTAATGATGAGCTGTCCTTCCCAACGGTCTAAAGGTTGATTAATGTCTTGTAACGACTCCTCGAGGAGTGGAGACGAGTGTTCATGTCCTTGAGCAACGACCTTTTCCCTCAGGACGGTTTTGTTGAGATCGTCCATGTCCGGCATTGTATGGACGATTATAATTTGACCGGGCATATCAATTATGAAACTTATTTATTTATATAGCCTCTTTTTGGAACTTGACTTTCTCTAAATTGAGTTCAAAGTAGAACTCAACTTCTCCAAAATCGTATTTTATGCAATTCAATGATATATTACAAACGTGAAACTTGATATTCTCATACTCGAGTTTCACATTCCACTTAATTACATAGAACTCGATTTTGGTAAAATTGAGTTCCAAAAAGAGGTTATATAACTAAATAAGTTGTAATAGAGACAGTTATTAAAAAAAGAAAAAGTTGTAATAGAGATTTCATAACAAAATAATTTTTAAAAACTGAATATATAGAAAAAAAAAAATCTATAATCAGAAAAGAAAAAAAAAAAAAAAAGGAAAGCAGCATACAGTGCTAGAGTACACAGACGGTGACAACCATCCCTCAAAGAAGCACCAAGCGCACGCGAATAATTCTAAATTCTTGCACCCCAACCCAAGCCAAAAATTCCAAATTCCAAAAACCTCGTCACAACACTCGTTTATTTTCTTTTCCAACTCTTCTTTCTAAATGAGCTTCATAAAGACCATCGTAGAGCTACCATACACTCTTCCATACTTCACTGGCGGCGAGGCCACAAACCCTCCCTGATTCTTCTTCATCTTTTGCTTCTCATACTCATACACTATGGCTTCGAATACGGGAACTGAATCTACAAACGGTTCCTCCAGCTCTAAAGAAGCAGAGAAGCCTCCTCCGATTGAGCCTATAAGACTGCCCACCGCCGAGGAAATACGCGGCCAAGACATTTGGAACAACTGCGCTGTCCGCAGCGTCGTTAGTGGGGTCATGGGTATGAACCAAGCACCCTTTTTTCGTTTTTATTTTTGCAAATGGGTTTGATTTCTTTTTGCTTTTCCCCTTTTTGTTTGGTTTCCTAGAAAATATGAAAAAGCCTTTTTTTTCTTTTCTTTTTTGGGTCAATTCGTTTGTTTTGTACATATATTTTCGGAATCTCGGAACTTCTTTACTTTTGCCCCTCTGTCCACATTTTCTCAGCAACCCAACAAATGGATATTAAGATATTTGTCAGTAATGTTGGTTCAGTTATCTCAACTTGCAAATGGTCTTGTCGTGGAACAAGACATTTTACCAAGCTGATCTTATGTTTACGATGTAGCTTCAATTTAGTTCCTGATATAGTTAGTTTTAGGGTCGGTTAGGCCATTGAGAATATAACCCCCAAAGAAAAGTAAGAAACATTATGTTAAACTTGAAGTTTTATATGCTCATGAGAGTGGAAGACTCTAAATTTATCTTGGCCAAGTTCTATTATACATCAGTAATAATGATTTGTTATTTTTGGTGGTGGCATGAAAATGTTTGTAGGAGGTGGGCTTGGATTATTCATGGGTATGTTTCTAGGAGCACTGGACAACCCTATAATGCAAGAGGAAATGACTGGTAGGCAGCAGTTTATTTATACAGCAAAGCAGATGGGGCGGCGGAGCTTGAGTTCTGCCAAAGCATTTGCAATTATGGGCTTGGTGTTTTCAGCAGCTGAATGTGTTGTTGAGAAGGTATTTTTGTAAATCTAGAGTGAAAAGTCAGGCTTCTGTTTGTTTCGATTCTTTTCATAATAAATGATTCGGAATTTTGTGTTTTAAGGCACGGGCAAAACATGATATGACAAATACTGTTGTTGCTGGGTGTGTAACAGGAGGCACACTATCAGCAAAAGGTAATTTCTTTATCCATCACTTGAGACCTTTTCTTTTAGATACACACACACATACTAGCATACTAACTTGTGAATTGCTGTTAGATAAGATATAATTACAGATATTACCAAGGACCTATGTATTTTGGATTACCGCAGATATCATTCTGTTTACCACATAGCTTCTGGCCTTCAGCTATAAGTTTATAGATTATATGGATTGAATTCTAACTGTCATGAATATAGCAGATTAATTTTTGCAAAAATTTGCTTGTTTGCTTATTAGTAATCAGTATTTTGCTCACCCATCTGGTGGAAAACCTAAACTTCTCTGCTAGATTTGATGTTGATGTTGATGAAATTTAGTCAAGTGGCTTGGTTTGCTCCATAAGGAGTCTAAAGCATGGAACGTAGGATTGTTGTGCTTGTGACTCTCATACCAAGTATCTTTCTTGTTGAACCTAAGGCATTATTTACCCTTGGGTTATATTTCTGTACTACTGTACCCTGGTTTAGTCGTATAATATATTGTCAAAGAACTTTTTTCTTTGAAGCTATTCTATATCTGAAAGTTTGAAGCAAAAAAGGTTTTTTAATTGCAAAGAAGATTAGGTTTTGATCTTCCCTCTCTTTTGAGGTTTGTTGGGTGATCCAAACTCAGCAGCTAGGATTTGAGAGGATGGCTGATTATTGCAGTTTGTCCAAGATGAATTTTAGATGATGGCTTCTCTTTGCTTATATGCAGTTTCATTATGCATAGGTTGAAATCTTATTTAAAAAAGAAAAGGACTAGGCTGAAATATAAAATTTTCCCAATAATTTGGCTCACATTTGATTTTTGTCCCTCAAATTTAAGAAGTTACAATTATGTCTCTGCAATATTTAAAAGGTGTCAATTTCATTCTTGTTGTTAAATTTATTGCAGGCCATGTTAGCTTTTTAATGTTTCATGGACTCATGTCAGCATTCTGTCTATCACATTTGCAATTTATTTAACGGCAAATGGACATATGCACAAAATTGATACATTTTAAATTTTTTAGGGAAACAAAATTGTAACTCATTAAAATTTTAAGAGCTAACTTTTGGAGAAGTGAGGTAGAAGTAGATTTCTAACTCAAGTAGAATTCATATACTATTATTACCCCCATCAACACCCCCCCCCCCCCCCCCCCCCCCCCAAAAAAAAAAAAGAAGAAAGGAAAAAAGAATACATATACAACGATATTCATGTTCTCTAGTAGTCTATATTGTTAGCTGTGAAATATTCCCTTTGATTCTATTATGTTATATATTGACATAAAAAAGGGAAAAAGAAAAGAACACAAAATGGCATAAGTATTGAGCTCTGTTGATCAGTATCATGGAAAAGATCTGATTGGTTTGAGATATGCTTACACCAATGGATGTGATTGTGAATGTAATGAAATCACTGCTTTTTCTATGGGCATCTGAGAGGACCTGCAGTAGTACACTTTCCATGGAGGAGTATTTGGAGTATAAAGGTACCTTGTGAGATAGCTTTCTTTGTTTGGACAAAAGCTTTGTGTAAAATTTTAGTGGAGGATCTTTAAAAACACTCTTACGAGTATGATTGGTGTTGCATGTGCATTGGTAATGAAGAGCCTGTTGATCACCTTCTGTTCAATTTTCCTTAGCAATGGCCTTGTGTTCATTTGTGTTTACTCTGGATCTCTTGGGTCATGCCAAAGACTTGATTTAGTTGTTGGGTAAAGTTTTGCTGTTATAGCCATTTTAAGATATGGAAGGCTACTCCTTTGTGTGTGTTGGGGACCATTTGGCGGGGAGGAATAGTAGGACCTTTGATGGTGTTGAGTGACCTAATCATGTTGTGAAGCAAATGATTTTGAAGTCTGTATTCAAGTGGATGACTGTTTCGGGCAGTATCCCCTTTTCTTCTGTTTAAGGCTTTCTAGACCTTTTGAGTTTGAAATTGTAATTCTTTAGGAGTGGGTTAATACACATTGTGTATTTGATCTATCTCCTCTTTTGAATAAAATTATTGTACTTATCCCAAAAAAATGGCTACTGTTTTAGTAGCTTTAAATAGTGTTGTTTAGGAGCTTTGGAGATACATCTATATGACATGTAGGCCATAATATATTGTCAAATACCTGAAGAGATAACTGTTAATTGCTTTGGGGCCTTTATTTATTTATTACTTAAATTATAAAGCTTCCTTGATTAGGAAGGGGGGGGGAGGGGGAACCTGTAGAGAGGTGCCTACTTCTGGACTTGGTTGCGTGGAACTCTCCTAAAATACAGGGGAACGGCTTAGTTGGGCTTGGTTGCTAAGCTTTAACATCAAACTCAGGAAGCTACATGCTTGCCTTTGACTGTATGAACATTTACGGTTGCACAAAAGGTTTACTTAGAACCGGTTGCACAAAAGGTTTACTTAGAACCAAGGTATTCATTAATTTTGTGACATGGTGGTGTCTTATGTTTCATTTTACTCATTTGTCATTTGACATAAGTTCTTTTGGCTACTCTTTAAGGAGACACTCTTGCAGTCCTTTGCTTATTCTACTCTCTTGAAGGATTTAGTCTCTTATATTTCTCATAATCATAATGAGGTGCCTTCGGATAATGTTATGAACTTTGCAGATGATGCATAATGTTGTAGATTGAGGCTGTATTCTTTAGTAGATCTTCTCTCATGCCTATTGCACTTTCTTTCCGCTTTTCCCCCCCTTTTTAAGAAAGGTCACAAAAACTGACTGGCACTCAACCCACATATTAGAGTTCTTTTACCGTGAATTATTGCTATCATGATTCTTTACATTCTCTTCATTTTCTTCCCATGTTACATCTTAATTGTCTTCTGTTTTGTGTTTCTAGGTGGTCCAAAAGCAGCTTGTGCTGGTTGCGCTGGCTTTGCAGCATTTTCAGTCCTGATAGAGAAGTTTCTGGATAGACACGATTGATTTAGTGCATTGCTATTGTGATCCAATTTTGCAAGCATTAATTATTACAAGAGAAGTGATAGCTTATCTTCAAATTTATGATACCTTATTTTCATCATGGATATAATCCCCCTTAATTAAAGGGATGCATTAGAGGGAATTCATGATTTTTGATTTTGTACGAATACTGTATTTCTTTCATGATAGTTTCCTTTGCGGAAGTATTCTTCAAACTGAGGAAGTTTAGTAGGTTAAGTAGATACTATTATACATGTGTTTGGCATTCAAAGAAAACAGTGAAAGGGAGTTTCCCATAAGGTTATTCTATTTACTTCTATTGTTGAAAATTCATTACAGCTTCTGGACATTGACGGGCTTCTTAGCATAAGCTATATTGGTTGGATTGAGCCTTTGGCGAACTTTTAGGCTATTGTAATAAAAATGGCAGAAGAGTCTGTAAGCCCCGATATAAAGTCCCCCCACCCCCCGTTTTCTCTTCTTTATTCTCTCCTTCCTTCCAATGGCCAGTTCTCTCTGCCTCTTATTTTGAAGAGGAAGAGGAAAAAAATAAAAACAAAAACTCTGTTCTGCGCTTCTGCCCCTATCCTCCATTGAAATGAGTTCTGGTAGACTTCTGGGATTTGGAGGATTTGTGACAACTATATTAGAGCGATTGTGACACTTATATTAGAGCAGCTTGACTTTATTTACGTGATCCTTTTACAACCTAAAAGGTAAAATTTAAACGAGGTCATACTATTGTATAGATGTTTGGTTTTTCTCATGATGTTCAAAATTATACAGAGGTTATTTTGTTGATTTCGCTATAAATACAATGTCGTGGTATAAAGTCCTTCCATCCCAATCTATATATATATATGTGTGTGTGTCTAATTTATTTAACTAATATAGTAGAAGCTATCTCAATTCTCAACTGTGGCATTCCCCTAAGATTAATTGAAAAGTAGTGAAGTACTTACTGCATGTTCAGCAAAAAAATTAGATAAAGGGTTCGTTTGGAAATAACTTATTTAGCTAAGATTGAAATTTTTTTACTGAAAGTGTAGAAAAAAAGTTAAAAGCTAATTGAATAGTACAATGAGACTCGTAAATAATACCCATAAATAATACTAAAAAGAAGCTAAAATTCTAAATTAAGCTGATCATCCTCCAAATGGACAATAAAACAGAACCAAAACTACAATTGTTTTGCGTGGCTCGGTCCCTTGTGTTACATGATATGCCTATTGGAAGCAAAACAGCAGTGAGAAATTGAGGATCCCATCCTGTCCATCTTTCACATTAGGGTCGAACTCAACTAGAACAATTTGGTTCTGAGATGAAAAATAGTTTGTGACGTTCAACAGGCCTAGACCTCCCCTTGCTGTATTTGGTGGGATCAGGAAGTGTAGGGAATTTCACCGAATTCCCAACCTGTGAGAAACAAAAATAGAGAAAACACACGCCAAAGAAAAACAACCACACGCACAAGACAATATTTACGTAGTTCGGCAATTTGCCTACGTCCACGGAACTGCAGGGATTTCACTATTATCAAGGAAGAGTACAGAGTACAGCTTGCGGTTACAATCTTTCTCTCTATATAAAACACGGCAATACAATCTTTCTCTCCTTAAAACCCTAATCACCAAAGTCGGTTTCTACATATACATAATGGGCCAAAAAAATTTTCCCGGGGGCGTTGCCCCTGGACCCCCAAAAGGCTTGTCCATAAGTGCTCCAACTTAAACCTATCAACCTAAGCCTCCGCTCCATGGACTAAGTCTCAATAAATCTCCCATTAAAAACCATACAATATTATTCGAGTTGGGTCGTCGAACCGAATCAAATAAAACTAGGCTCCACAAAACCCAACAAATCTCCCACTTGGAGACTAGTTCAATCACCAACATCAACCACAATCCTCCAAAAAACAAATCCCTCATCCCTGCATCTCATCCTCCTGTCCTTAAACTAGAAGACCAATTGAAGCTGCGCACAGCTTCAACTTCTCAATAGTGACACCCTTAGTCAACATGTCTGCCAGGTTCTTAGATCCACAAATCTTCTCAAGTATTACCAACTTATCTTCAACAAAGTAACAGATAAAGTGGCATTTTGTCTGTATATGCTTCAACTTTGAATGAAAAGCTGAATTTTTAGCAAGAAAGATTGCACTCTGACTGTCACTGTGTAAAATGCCCATCTCCTGCTTCTTACCCAATTCATCTAAGAAACCATGTAGCCAAATCATCTGCTTTCTAACTTTAGTTGTTGCAACATACTTAGCTTCCGTAGTAAACAAAGTAAGAATCTTCTGTAGATTTGAAGCCCATGATATAGCTGTACCACCCAAAATAAAAACAAACTCAATAGTACTCTTTCTACTATCAATATCACAAGCAAAATCAGCATCTACATAACCCTGCAGTTTCAAACTTGCACCTATGAAGCAAAAACGTTTATCTGATGAACCCTTCAGATATCTCAGAATCTACTTGACTGCCTCCCAATGCTGCTTTCCAGGCCTACTCATGAATCTGCTCACAACTCCTACTGCATGTGCAATGTCTGCCCTTGTACACACCATAGCATACATCAAGCTACCAATAGCTGAGGCATAGGACACCTTGCTCATGTGGTCCCTTTCTTCTTCTGTCTTTGGTGACTGTTCTTTGCTTAGTTTGAAATGACTACCCAAGGGTGTGCTCACTGGTTTAGCTTCATTCATGTTGAACCTGCTGAGAACTTTCTTCACATACTTTAACTGTGAAAGTTTCAATGTACCATTAGCCTTGTCTCTAATGATTCTCATACCAAGGATTTGCTTTGCAGCTCTCAAATCCTTCATTGCAAACTGTTTGGACAATTGCCTTTTCAGATTATGAATCTCCTTAATGCTAGACCCTGCAATAAGCATATCATCCACATACAACAGTAATATAATGTAAGAATTGTCAAAAAACTTAACATAGCAACAGTGATCAACTTCACATCTCTTGAACCCAATTTTATGCATAAAACTGTCAAATTTCTTGTACCACTGTCTTGGAACTTGTTTTAGGCCATACAAGCTCTTTTTCAGTTTGCAGACTAGATTCTTTTGTCCCTGAACAATGAACCCTTCTGGCCGAATCATGTAAAGGTCTTCCTCCAAGTCATCATGAAGGAATGTTGTCTTCACATCTAACTGCTCAAGATGTAAGTTTTCTACAGCCACCATTCCTAGTACCAGTCTGATTGTTAACATCTTCACAACTGGAGAAAATATCTCTGTGTAGTCAATGCCCTCCTTCTGCTGGAACCCTTTAACAATTAATCTGGCCTTGTAACGTTTGCTACCATCATGCTCATTCTTTATTCTGTATACCCACTTGTTGTGCAAAGCCTTCTTTCCTACTGGCAATTCAATCAGTTCCCATGTTTAATTCCCCAACAAGGAATCCATCTCATCCTTCATGGCTAACTCCCATTTGCTTGAATTCTCATTTTGCAAGGCTTCATCATAACACTTTGACTCACTACCATTAGTTAACAGGAGATAATTTAGAGTGGGTGAATAACGCTGTGGAGGTCTAATGTTCTTGGAAGATCTGCGGACTTCAACTACAAGTGTACTCAGATTTACCTGTGAATTTACATTCTCCTTATCTTCTTCACCCCTTTTCTGGACAGTACCTTCAGTCAATTCATCTAAGTTGACAAACTCAGATTTCTTCTGATTTATCTCTGTAACATCTGACATTACAGTTGACCTGTCCTTATACATAACCTGTTCATTAAATGTCACATTTCTATTTCTGATGATTTTCTTGTTTTGTTCATCCCAAAACCTATAGCCAAATTTCTCATCACCATAGCCAATGAAAAAACATATTTTAGACTTTGCATCAAGTTTACTACAAGCATCAGAATCAATATAAACATAAGAAACACAACCAAAAACTTTTAAGTGTGAAAATTTTACCTCTTTACCTCTCCAAACCTCCTCAGGAAGTCTGAACTCCATGGGAACTGATGGTCCTCGGTTTATCAGGTAAGCTACAGTGATAACAACATCAGCCTAGAAAGTTTTTGGTAGTCCAGCATGCAACCTCATACTCCTAGCACGCTCATTAAGAGTTCTGTTCATGCGCTCAACCACAACATTCTGCTGTGGTGTCCCAGGAATGGTCTTCTCCATCCTAATTCCCTATACAGCACAATACTCACTGAACCCTCCGTCTATGTACTCTCCTCCATTATCTGACCTCAAACATTTTACTTTCAAACCTGTTTCTGTCTCAACCATGGCCTTCCACTTCTTAAAAGTTTCAAATACATCAGATTTATTTTTCAGAAAATAAACCCATACCTTTCTGCTTAAGTCATTAATGAAAGTGATGTAGGCCTTGAACCTTCAAGGGATGCAACCGGAGAAGGCCCCCACAAATCAGTATATACTAATTCCAATTTTTTAGCCTTCGGTGCCCTGCCAGTTTTCAAGAAGCTCACATTTTTCTGCTTTCCTAAGATGCAACTTTCACACATGTCAAAATCAATGGACTTCAATTCTGGTAGTTTTCCTTTTGACAACAGCATCTTCATCCCTTTCTCACTCATGTGACCAAGTCTGTGGTGCCATAGGCTTGTATCAGTACTTGCATCAGCAACTGCAATTGTGTCTCTTGGACATGAGGTCATATACAGAGTACCAGTCTTCTTTCCACGAGCCAATACCCTAGCTCCCTTTGTAACCTTTCAAGTACTACCAACAAATAGTATTGCATGTCCTTCATCATCAAGTTGTCCAACAGAAATCAGATTCCTCCTTAGGTCAGGAATATGTCGAACCTTCTCCAGTAACCAAACAGATCTATTGGGTAACAATATCCGGACATCTCCCATACCTACAACATCCAAGGCTGAACCATCAACCAAATACACCTTACCAAAATCACCTGTAGCATAATTCTGTACGATTTCTCAGTGTGGAGTGGTATGGAACGAAGCTCCTGAATCCAAAACCCAATCTTCAAGTGGACTGTTACTGCAAGAAGTAGTGCATCCTGTACCTTTTCTGTTACAGTATTAGCAGAATCATCTCCATTCTTCTTCTTAGGACTTTTGCATTGATTCCTAAAGTGACCTATTTTCCCACAGTCCAGCATTGTACTTGTTGGCCTGATCTAGATTTGTTTCTATTTCGATTAGAATTTCTGAATTTTGATCTGCTTCGGTTTGAATTTCTGTCATTACCTCTGCCTCTTGTCTCAAGGTTTAAGGCAGAACCAGATCCTGAGGTTTCGCCTGCATCTCTTCTACGAATCTCCTCAGCCATAATTAAATATCGTATGTCATTGTACTTCAACTTTTCTTTTCCTGTAGAATTGCTTACTGCCATCCTCATTGCCTCCCAACTGTTTGGCAAAGAAGCCAAAACGATCAGAGCACGAATCTCATCACCAAAATCAATTTCTACAGACGACAATTGATTTGTGATAGTATTGAATTCGTTCAAATGTTGTGCTACAGAAGCATTCTCTGCCATCTTCAAATTAAACAATTTCTTCATCAGATGAACCTTGTTGTTTGCGAACGGCTTTTCATACATACCGGACAAAGCCTTCATCAGATTTGTTGTGGTCTTCTCCTTTACAACATTGTGTGCAACAGACCTAGACAGAGTTAACCTAATAACTCCCAATACTTGTCTGTCAAGAAAAGCCCATTTCTCAGCCTTCATAGCCTTAGGTTTTTCCCCTAGAAGCAGCAGATGCAACTTCCTCCCATAAAGGTAATCCTCAATTTGCATCCTCCAAAATCCAAAGTCTATGCCATCGAACTTTTCTATTCCAGACGCCTTTCCTGTTTTCTCTGCCATTGCTCCCACTCAAACCTAACTCTAAGCTCTGATACAAGTTGTAGGGAATTTCACCGAATTCCCAACCTGTGAGAAACAAAAATAGAGAAAACACACGCCAAAGAAAAATAATCACACGCACAAGACAATATTTACGTGGTTCGGCAATTTGCCTACGTCCACAGAGCTGTAGGAATTTCACTATTATCAAGGAAGAGTACAGAGTACAACTTGCAGCTACAATCTTTCTCTCTATATAAAACATGGCAACACAACCTCCTTAAAACCCTAATCACCAAAGTCGGTTTCTACATATACATAATGGGCCAAAAAAAATTTCCCAGGGGCGTTGCCCCCAGACCCCCAAAAGGCTTGTCCATAAGCACTCCGGCTTGGACCTATCAACCCAAGCTTCCGCTCCATGGACTAAGCCTCAATAAGTCTCCCATTAAAAACCACACAATATTATTCAAGTCGGGTTGAGTTAGGTCGTCAAACCGAATCGAACAAAACTAGATTCCACAAAGCCCAACAGAAAGAATGCCAACCCATCACCAATTTTGGAACTTTCAAATCCAATGGTGTTGAAAGTGAAGGATAGGAGAAACGTCAACAAGCTTCTTCACATAGACAACCCAACCAACACAGTATAGATTTTCAACAAATCCCATAGAAGTTACTTCATCACCCATATATAGTTATAGTATGTCGGTGTCACTGGGATCAATCAAAGTAATAACTTTTTTTTTTTTTTTTGATAAACAACACTCAATAAAACATTCATTAATCCAGAACAGAGTTCAAATTGATTACATCACATTGTATTTGGTCCTTAATAACTAAGGGGGTATCTTTTACCCAAACAATACAATCATCTAAACCTTTGGCATTTTTTGCCAATATGTGAGCTGCCCTGTTGCAGCCCCTTCTGGTGTGAACAGCCTTCCACGAACTAAATTGCCTCAAAGACCATTCAATGCCTTCAATTACCTTCCTGATGGAACTTTGAATAGGACCTTGCCCTCTCAGAGCATTCACCACAATCTGCGAGTCGCTCTCAATGATGATATCTTTGAGTCCAAGATCCCAAGCCAGTTGTATCCCCTCCTCCACGGCTTTTGCTTCCGTCGCTAATGCACCCAACGGCAGCTCCATACGTTTACTCATCGAACCCATCAGCTGGCCTCTTTCATTTCTGATCACAGCACCCACACCACAACAACCAATACTCCCGAAAACAGCTCCATTTGTATTAATCTTGTACCAGCCGAGACTGGGGGGAGTCCATGAGAGCATACCTGAATTGGGAGGCTGAGGATTGACTTGATGAGATTACCTCACTTTCTTTGCGTACTCCGCTGTGAACCTTACCATTTCAGCTACTGTTTTTCCACTCCCATCATGTTTGAGTTTGTTCTGATTACTCCATAAACTCCAACCCGTAATTGCAAACAATACCCAATCAACCGCCGGGCATCTCTCCCTTATTTCCCATACAATGTCCATAAAGTCCAGGCAAGTCTCAAACAAAAGGGGAAGCTTTATTTTTGTTGCACTTCAAACCTCTGCTCTGTTTTGCATCCCCACAGGATGTGACTGGCAGTCTCATCTCTTCCATGCACATCGCAGCTAGTTTCCACCTCCAAACCTTTTCGACTTTAGTCGGAACTTTGTTGGGATAATGTTTTTGCACGCCCTCCACATGAAGTGCCTAATTTTGTTTGGGCAGTCCAAATCAAAGTAATAACAATGATGTAAAAGTGGTGTTACAGATAAAATTTATAATAATAATTAGAAAAAAAAAAAAAAAGTTACGTTCCTACGTTTCCCATTCCCAACCGCATTTAGGCACTATATTTATTTTATATATATATATATATATATATATATATATATATTATAGTTAGAGCAGCACGTGCATGTGCATGTGCACGTGCTGGCCATGAAAAAAAAAGTAGTGATTAGCATCAATTTTAAATTTTATTTGTATCACAAAATAAAGATATAAATCATTTGATTTTTAAAATACATAGAGATTTACATTAATCAAAAGAGATATTAATTTTAAGAATTTTGATAATTATGTGATAAAAAGTTAATCTCATTCGCATAAGATCGTGACGGATTCCAGTCCAATATTTTATTATTTTATTTTGACCTATAACTTACACCTCAATAGTTGTGAATATATTATAATAACAACAATATGTCACGATATTTTTAATTGTGCTAGATCTCGGTATGATATTTTATTTTATTTTATTTTGACCCATAAAGAATTGACACGTGTCACAACTTTTTTACAATATCTCTATATATACATTGTACTTAATTTTGTACACATTTACAAAATTTGTAGAATATTTACCATTTTTTGTGCAAATGTGTATAATATTAACCACTTTTGTGTATTTATAATGTAAACTTGCATTACAAGTACAAAGTAAACATATAAAGATCTTAAAAAAAAAAAAAAAAAAACAAACAAAACAAAATGTGCACCTTACTAATTGAATAAACCAAAAAAACACTATTCATGAACCTTTGGCTCTTTTTATATAATTAATAGTGTAAGGACTAGAATTGGGTTGCTCCCAAAATAAGGTTGGGTTCAAAACCAAGCAGTCCAAACAATAAATTTGTAAAGCGTGGATTGAAGAACTAGATCTATTCTAGGAGAAAAACGATTAAATTCGGTAGTTTAAGACTGTTAGACACAAGTAAGATCAGAAAATTTGCCCTCGGAATAGATCAAGGAGTTTGTATTATGTTGTCTTGATGAACAATAAAATTCTACAAGAGTTACAGTCCTGTTCTTAGATAAATTTTTTTTTGCCTCCCCCCTCCCTTTTTTAGTACATCTTTCCATGTTATATATTCCAATCTTGGTGTTGCCCCTACCATACATGTGGAACTCCTTCCTGTCCCATCTAGCACTTCCCAGAACCATCAACTAGTAGCTGTAAGGTTACGTGATCACTGTTCAGGCATCACTTCCACATTAATGCGGCTAGAGAGTTGGTTGGGAGTCATTTAATGCGTATGTAGCAACTTTTTGAAGATATTTGTTGCCCTTCTCCTTTCTTATCCCTTGTCTGACGTTTAACTCTTAGTGATGATGTAACTCCGAAGTAAGTTCCTGATGATATGGCACTTAAACTTACCTTGGACACATGTTACCGAAATGACTTTTATCCTCGGACGCTTGTTTGGACTTATCTCATATTGTCTCTACTCCTCTCTTCATTCTATTCTCCTTATAATCTTATTTGGACCTCCTCGGATGGTCTAACGTCCTCGGATTGGGCCATAGGCCCAGCTAGTACTGCCTTAACAGTACTTACTGACTAATTGACCCCCACAAATAGAAATAGATATGCCAACTTACATAAATATTTAAAAGGAAAAAAAAAAGAAACATAAACCGATAATTGGAAAAAAAAAAAAAAAACTTTAGGCATTGTAGAAATTAATGTTAAAATGTTGTAGACTTAACATTTTTTTTATTTGATCTACAAAAAACTGAGATCTCAACTATTATGAAAATATTGTGATAATAATAAGTGTTGTAATATTTTCTCAAAACATTTATTTTTAGTTGTGGTTGGTCAGAGTCTCATATTTTATTATTTTATTTCGACTTGTAAGAAATTGATATGTCAATAATTGTGAAATTTGTTGTGTCAGTATAACAATATATATACCACCTTACATAAATATCTAAAAGGGAAAAAAAACATAAACCGATTACTGGAAAAAAAAAAAAAAAAAAAAAAAACACTTTAGGCACTGTAGCTACGGTGTCAGTTGAATAAAGCAAAAGCATTGTGCAATAAGTGTTGTAATATTTTCTCAAAATATTTATTTTTAGTTGTGGTTGGTTACAGTCTCATATTTTATTATTTTAATTCGACTTGTAAGAAATTGACAAGTCAATAATTGTAAAAATATTGTGAAATTTTTTGTGTCAGTATAACAAAATATATACTAGTTTACATAAATATTTAAAAGGAAAAAAGAAAAAACAAACTGATTACTGGGGGAAAAAAAAAACTTTAGGCAATGCCAGTTAACTAAACTAAAAGCACTGTAGATACAGTGCATAAGCGTATTCTCGATAAAGCAAAAGCACTGTACAATAAGTGTTGTAACATTTTCTCAAAACATTTATTTTTAGTTTTGGTTGGTCACAATGTAATATTTTATTATTTTATTTTAACATGTAAGAAATTGACATGTCAATAATTGTAAAAATATTGTGAAATTTGTCATTTCAGTATAACAATATATATACCAGCTTACATAAATATTTAAAAGAAAAAAAAAAAAAAACTTTAGGCATTGTAGCTATAGTGCCGCTTGGTACTGTGGCTACAGTGCTAGCCATGGAAAAAAAGTAGTGATTAGGATCCATTCGAAATTTTATTTGTATCACAAAATAAATATATAAATTATTTGATTTTTAAAATATATAAAGATTTACATTAATCAAAAGAGACACTAATTTTAAGAATTTTGATAATTATGTTATAAAAAATTAATCTCATTCGTATAAGACCATAACCGATCCCAGTTCAATATTTTATTATTTTATTTTGACCTATAACTTACACCTCATTAGGTGTGAATATATTGTAATAACAACAATATGTTACGACATTTTTAGTTGTACTAGATCTTGGTATGATATTTTATTATTTTATTTTAATTTATTTTGATCTATAAGGAATTGACATATGCGTTACAACATTTTCACGATATCCCTATATATACATTGTACTTAATTATAATGTAAATTTATATTGTAGACACAAAAAAATTGTCAAATTTTATACACATTTACAAAATTTGTACAATATTTACCATTTTTTGTGCAAATATGTATAATATTAACCACTTTTGTGTATTTACAATGTAAACTTGCATTGCAAGTACAAATTAAACATATAAAAATCTTAAAAAAACAAAAAACAAAAACAAAAACAAAGCTCAAACCAACTAGCATGCTTGAAGAAAAAAAAAAACAAAAAAACAAAAAACAAAATGTGCACCTCACTAATTGAATAAACCAATAAAACACTATTCATGAGCCTTTGGCTCCTTTTATATAGTAAATAGATATGTAAGCTTACATAAATATTTAAAAGGAAAAAAAAAAAACTTTAGGCACTGTAGAAATTAATGTTAAAATGTTGTAAACTTAGCATTTTTTTTTATTTGATCAATAAAAAACTGAGATCTCAACAATTGTGAAAATATTATAATAACAATAAGTGTTGTAACATTTTCTCGAAACATTTATTTTTAATTGTGATTGGTCACAGTCTCATATTTTATTATTTTATTTCGACTTGTAAGAAATTGACATGTCAATAATTGTGAAAATATTATGAAATTTGTTGTGTCAATATAATAATATATATACCAGCTTACAAAAATATTTAAAAGAAAAAAAAAATAAACCGATTACTAAAAAAAAAAAAAAACTTTAGGCACTGTATCTACCATGTCAGTTGAATAAATCAAAAGCACTGCACAATAAGTGTTGTAACATATTTTCAAAACATTTATTTTTAGTTGTGGTTGGTCATAGTTTCATATTTTATTATTTTATTTCGACCTGTAAGAAATTGACACATCAATAATTGTGAAAATATTGTGAAATTTGTTGTGTTAATATAACAATATATATACTAGCTTACATAAATATTTAAAAGGGAAAAAAAAAAAAAACATAAACCGATTACTGAAAGAAAAGAAAAAAAAAAAAAAAAAAAACTCTAGGCACTATAACTACAGTGCTAGTTGAATAAAGCAAAAACACTGCACAATAAGTGTTATAACCTTTTCTCAAAACATTTATTCTTAGTTGTGGTTGGTCACAGTCTCATATTTTATTATTTTATTTCGACTTGTAAGAAATTGACACGTCAATAATTATGAAAATATTGTGAAATTTATTATATCAGCATAACAATATAAATGTCAGTTTACGTCAATATTTAAAAGAAAAAAAACAACATAAACCGATTACTGAAAAAAAAAAAAAAACAAAAAGCAAAAACAAAAAACAAAAAACTTTAGACACTGTAGCTACAATGCTAGTTGAATAAACAAAAGGGTTAAAAAAATAACAAAAAAATAAAAAAAGAAAGAAAGAAAGGACTCATAAAACCAAAGTACTATTGTAGCTACAGTGCTGCATAGTGCCAACACTCTGGATCAAGGGAGTCAATATCGTATCGGAGGATGTACCGGTTTGGCCAGCGGTACGATATATTTCTGATACCAGTCAATACCGGTGTATCGGTTTGAGTTTACCGCTATTTTTTATATTTATAAATAAATAAATAAATATATATATATATATATATATATATATGTATGTATGTATGTATGCCTGTGTGTGTGTATATATATATATTATAATAAATATAAAAGTTCACAATTAAACATTTCCTCAATTCAAAACTAATTATTCTTGGTTTTAGACTTTAGTATAAATTAAAAGATAAAAAAAACACAATATAAAAAATTGAAAGCTTAAAAGTTATCATTGCATACTAAGAAAATAAATAATACTAATAAGCTAATGCAAATAAGTTACCATTCTGCCCTAACAAAAATTCAAAAATTACAAAACTTAAAAAAAAAAAAAAAAAACTTTTTTCTGTACTGGCCGGTATTGCTCGAAATTGGTTGGTATGGCCGGTACATGGTCGGTATTTTTTCCGATACGAAACAAGGGGTTATATGTACCGGTTTGCTTGCCGGTACGATATGTACTGGCCGTATTGGTCAGTACGGTACGGAATTGACACCCTTGCTCCGGATGCACAGTGCCGAAGTACTGTAACAGCATAGCCACTCTTTATATAGTTACTAGTCGGGGCAGCATGTGCAAGGCACGTACTAGCCATGGGGAAAAAAAGTAGTGATTAAGATCAATTTTAGATTTTATTTGTATTACAAAAAAAACATATAAATCATTTGATTTTTTTAAATACATAGAGATTTATATTAATCAATAGAGACATTAATTTTAAGAATTTTGATAATTATGTCATAAAAAGTTAATCTCATTTGTATAAAACCGTGACAAATCCCAATCCAATCTTTTATTATTTTATTTTGACCTATAACTTACACCTCATTAGGTGTGAATATATTGTAATAACAACAATATGTTACGACATTTTTAGTTGTACTAGATCTCGGTATGATATTTTATTATTTTATTTTAATTTATTTTGATCTATAAGGAATTGACATATGCGTTACAACATTTTCACGATATCCCTATATATACATTGTACTTAATTATAATGTAAATTTATATTGTAGACACAAAAAAATTGTCAAATTTTATACACATTTACAAAATTTGTACAATATTTACCATTTTTTGTGCAAATATGTATAATATTAACCACTTTTGTGTATTTACAATGTAAACTTGCATTGCAAGTACAAAGTAAACATATAAAAATCTTAAAAAAACAAAAAACAAAAACAAAAACAAAGCTCAAACCAACTAGCATACTTGAAGAAAAAAAAAAACAAAAAAACAAAAAACAAAATGTGCACCTCACTAAGTGAATAAACCAATAAAACACTATTCATGAGCCTTTGGCTCCTTTTATATAGTAAATAGATATGTAAGCTTACATAAATATTTAAAAGGAAAAAAAAAAAAACTTTAGGCACTGTAGAAATTAATGTTAAAATGTTGTAAACTTAGCATTTTTTTTTAATTTGATCTATAAAAAACTGAGATCTCAACAATTGTGAAAATATTATGATAACAATAAGTGTTGTAACATTTTCTCGAAACATTTATTTTTAATTGTGATTGGTCACAGTCTCATATTTTATTATTTTATTTCGACTTGTAAGAAATTGACATGTAAATAATTGTGAAAATATTATGAAATTTGTTGTGTCAATATAATAATATATATACCAGCTTACAAAAATATTTAAAAGAAAAAAAAAATAAACCGATTACTAAAAAAAAAAAAAACTTTAGGCACTGTATCTACCGTGTCAGTTGAATAAATCAAAAGCACTGCACAATAAGTGTTGTAACATATTTTCAAAACATTTATTTTTAGTTGTGGTTGGTCATAGTTTCATATTTTATTATTTTATTTCGACTTGTAAGAAATTGACACATCAATAATTGTGAAAATATTGTGAAATTTGTTGTGTTAATATAACAATATATATACCAGCTTACATAAATATTGGAAAGGGAAAAAAAAAAAAACATAAACCGATTACTGAAAGAAAAGAAAAAAAAAAAAAAAAAAATCTAGGCACTGTAACTACAGTGCCAGTTGAATAAAGCAAAAACACTGCACAATAAGTGTTATAACCTTTTCTCAAAACATTTATTCTTAGTTGTGGTTGGTCACAGTCTCATATTTTATTATTTTATTTCGACTTGTAAGAAATTGACACGACAATAATTATGAAAATATTGTGAAATTTATTATATCAGCATAACAATATAAATGTTAGTTTACGTCAATATTTAAAAGAAAAAAAACAACATAAACCGATTACTGAAAAAAAAAAAAAAAAAAAAAAAAAAAAAAAAACACAAAACAAAACAAAAAGCAAAAACAAAAAACAAAAAACTTTAGACACTGTAGCTACAATGCTAGTTGAATAAACAAAAGGGTTAAAAAAATAACAAAAAAATAAAAAAAGAAAGAAAGAAAGGACTCACAAAACCAAAGTACTATTGCAGCTACAGTGCTCCATAGTGCCAACACTCTGGATCAAGGGAGTCAATATCGTACCGGAGGATGTACCGGTTTGGCCAACGGTACGATATATTTTTGATACCAGTCAATACCGGTGTACCGTTTTGAGTTTACCGCTATTTTTTATATTTATAAATAAATAAATAAATATATATATATATATATATATATGTATGTATGCCTGCGTGTGTATATATATATTATAATAAATATAAAAGTTCACAATTAAACATTTCCTCAATTCAGAACTAATTATCCATGGTTTTAGACTTTAGTATCAATTAAAAGATAAAAAAAAACACAATATAAAAAATTGAAAGCTTAAAAGTTATCATTGCATACTAAGAAAATAAATAATACTAATAAACTAATGCAAATAAGTTACCATTCTGCCCTAACAAAAATTCAAAAATTACAAAACTTAAAAAAAAAAAAAAAAAACTTTTTTCTGTACTGGCCGGTATTGCTCGAAATTGGCTGATACGGCCGGTACATGGTCGGTATTTTTTCCGGTACGAAACAAGGGGTTATATGTACCGGTTTGTTTGCCGGTACGATCTGTACTGGCCGTACTGGTCGGTACGGTACGGAATTGACTCCCTTGCTCTGGATGCACAGTGCCGAAGTACTGTAACAGCATAGCCACTCTTTATATAGTTACTAGTCGGGCAGCATGTGCAAGGCACGTACTAGCCATGGGGAAAAAAAGTAGTGATTTAGATCAATTTTAGATTTTATTTGTATTACAAAATAAAGATATAAATCATTTGATTTTTTTAAATACATAGAGATTTATATTAATCAATAGAGACATTAATTTTAAGAATTTTGATAATTATGTCATAAAAAGTTAATCTCATTCGTAAAAAACCGTGACAAATCCCAATTCAATATTTTATTATTTTATTTTGACTTATAACTTACATCTCAATAGTTGTGAATATATTGTAATAACATCAAAATGTCACGACATTTTTAGTTGTACTAGATCTCAGTATAATATTTTATTATTTTATTTTGACTCATAAGGAATTGATACATACATCATAACATTTTCATAATATCTCTATGTATACATTGTACTTAATTACAATGTAAATTTATATTGTAGACACAAAAAAATTGGCAAATTTTGTACACTTTTACAAAATTTGTACAATATTTAGCATTTTTTGTGCAAATGTGTATAATATTAACCACTTTTGTGTATTTACAACGTAAACTTGAATTGCAAGTACAAAGTAAACATATAAAGATCTTAAAAAAAAAAAAAAAGAAGCAAAAACAAAGCTCAAACCAACTAGCGTACTTGAAGGGGAAAAAAAAAAGAAAAAAGAAAAAGTGCACTTCTCTAATTGAATAAACCAAAAAAATACTATTCATGAGCCTTTGGCTCTTTTTATATAGTTAATAGATATGTCAGCTTACATAAATATTTAAAAGAAAAAAAAATACAAACCGATAACTAGGAAAAAAAAAAAAATTAGGCACTGTAGAAATCAATGTTAAAATGTTGTGGACTTAGCATTTTTTTATTTGATTTATAAGAAATTGAGATCTCAACAGTTATGAAAATATTGTGATAATAATAAGTGTTGTAATATTTTCTTAAAACATTTATTTTTAGTTGTGATTGGTCACAGTTTCATATTTTATTATTTTATTTCGATTGGTAAGAAATTGACACATCAATAATTGTGATAATATTGTGAAATTTGTTGTGTCAGTATAACAATATATATACCAGCTTACATACATATTTAAAAGAAAAAAAAAAAACACAAATCGATTACTGAAAAAAAAAAAAAAAAACTTTAGGCATTGTAGCTACCGTGCTAGCTGAATAAACCGAAAATATTATACAATAAGTGTTGTAACATTTTCTCAAAACATTTATTTTTAGTTGTGGTTGGTTACAGTCTCATATTTTATTATTTTTATTTCGGCTTGTAAGAAATTGATACGTCAATAATTGTGAAAATATTGTGAAATTTGTTATGTTAGTATAACAATATATATACCAGCTACATAAATATTTAAAAGAAAAAAAAAACGCAAACCAATTACTGAAAAAAAAGGATATCGTGCCAGTTGAATAAACCAAAAGCACTACACAATAAGTGTTGTAACATTTTCTCAAAATATTTATTTTTAATTGTGGTTGGTCACAGTCTCATATTTTATTATTTTATTTCGACTTGTAAGAAATTGACACGTCAATAATTGTGAAAATATTGTGAAATTTGTTGTGTCAGTATAACAATATATATACCAGCTTACATAAATATTTAAAAGAAAAAAAAAAAACACAAACCGATTACTGGGAAAAAAAAAAAAATCCTTTAGACACTGTAGCTACCGTGCCAGTTGAATAAACCAAAAGCACTACACAATAAGTGTTGTAAAATTTTCTCAAAACATTTATTTTTAGTTGTGATTGATCACAGTCTCATATTTTATTATTTTATTTCAACTTCTAAGAAATTGACACGACAATAATTGTGAAAATATTGTGAAATTTGTTGTGTCTGTATAACAATATATATACCAGCTTACATAAATATTTAAAAGGAAAAAAAAAACTGTAACTACTATATCTACAGTGCTCCTTGGCATTGTAGTTACTGTTCAAAACTTAAAAAAAATAAAGTAGCTCACAAAACCAAAGCCCTGTAGTTACAGTGCTTTGGCACATTCACACATGTCAATAATTGTGAAAATATTGTAAATTTTTCTTCTTCAGTATAACAATATATATACCAACTTACATAAATATTTAAAAGGAAAAAAAAAAAAAACACAAACCGATTACTAAAAAAAAGAAAAAATGTAGCTATTGTAGAAGTGGCATTGTAGTTACTATTCAAAACTTGGAAAAAAAAAAGTGGCTCACGAAACCAAATCAGAGTAGCTACAATAATTTAGTGCATTCGTGCTTTTATATATAGTAGCTACGTGCCAGTTAACTAAACCAAAAGTATTGTAGCTACCGTGCATATACGCATTTGCGATAAAGCAAAAACAGTACACAATAAGTGTTGTAACATTTTCTCAAAACATTTATTTTTAATTATGGTTAGTCATAGTCTCATATTTTATTATTTTATTTCGACTTGTAAAAAATTGACACGCCAATAATTGGAAAAATATTGTGAAATTTGTTGTGTCAGTATAATAATATATATACTAGCTTACATAAATATTTAAAAGAAAAAAAAAAACACAAACTGATTAATGGAAAAAAAAAAAAACTTTAGGCACTATAGCTATAGTGCCGGTCAATAATTGTGAAAATATTGTAAAATTTGTTGCGTTAGTATAACAATATATACACTAGCTTACATAAATGAAAATATTTAAAAGAAAAAAAAAACACAAATCAATTATTGGAAAAAGAAAAAGAAAAAAAAAATTAGGTACTGTAGCTATAGTGTCGGTAACTAAACTAAAAGCACTGTTGTAGCTATCGTGCTATAGTGTATACGCTTTGTTGTGTTAGTATAATAATATATATACCAGTTTACATAAATATTAAAAAAAAAAACACAAACCACTGGAAAAAAAAAGAACTTTAGGCACTGTAGATATAATTTCGGTCAATAATTGTGAAAATATTGTAAAATTTATTAGGTCAATATATTAATATATATATATATATATACTGACTTACATAAATATAAAAAAAAAAAAAAAAATTAGGAACGGTAACCGATTAACTAAACCAAAAGCACCGAATATAAAAAAGAAAGAAAAGACAAAAAAAACACTGTTTCTACTACCGATTTATACAGTGCAAACACACCAAATGCACAGTACCGAAGCACGGCATTGTCGCTTTTTAGATCTTTATATAGTAAATAGATATTTATCTGCATCATCATTCATCATATTCAATTCTTTAGTATTATCCCTTCCCCAATCCTATCCTATCCTATATATTCATCTCTCTGCGGAATGCGGACAGCAAGTAAAATCTTTATAAAAGAAAAATTGCAAGTAAAATAGGCAGTGAGTGAAGTGTGAAGATTGGGAGAGAAAGGGAAATGGCAAAAGACGGAGAGGTGGTGTGCGTGACCGGAGGTAGCGGGTGCATTGGATCCTGGCTCGTACGTGAACTCCTCCATCGTGGCTACAATGTCCATGCCACCGTCCAAGATCTCAGTTAAAAAAAACCAAATTTGCTCGATCGATCTTCCATCACTCTATTATTATTATTCTTATTATTATTCTCCTAACCCACTATCTGTTCTGTTCTGTTCTGTTGCAGAGGATGAGAATGAAACGAAGCATCTAGAAGGTCTAGAAGGAGCCGAAACTCGTCTCCGTCTCTTCCAGATTGATCTCCTCGACTACCCCTCCATTCTCCGCGCTGTTAATGGCTGCGCCGGTGTCTTCCACCTCGCCTCTCCCTGCATCGTCGATCAAGTCCATGATCCCCAGGTTTGTGCTCCGATCCTCTATCTTTAAACATTGGATATTCTCTTGCAGCTGGAATTGACTCTTTATTACTTTTCTAGTAATGTGTATGTGATTTGGGAGTGGTGCATTTACAGAAGCAACTTCTGGACCCGGCGATCAAGGGTACTATAAATGTACTGACTGCAGCGAAGGAAGCTGGGGTGAGCCGCGTGGTGGTCACGTCATCAATCTCCTCTATAACTCCCAGCCCTAACTGGCCACCTGATGTTGTCAAGGCTGAGGATTGCTGGTCCGACATGGACTACTGCAAGCAGAAGGAGGTGAGTGCCTCTATCACTATGTGCACTTTTCGTCTAGCTTTCAACAAATTTATTGGACTGTAATGATGTGTTTGCTTTTTTGGTCTAGTTATGGTATCCAATTTCTAAAAACCTATCCGAGAAAGCAGCTTGGGATTTTTCTAAAGAGAAGGGTTTGGACGTGGTGGTGGTGAATCCCGGGACAGTCATGGGCCCTGTTATTCCCCCTAGACTCAATGCTAGCATGCTAATGCTTCTTCGCCTTCTTCAGGGTAATGCTCTATCCATCTAATGTTGTTGCCATTAAGAGCGTTTTTAATGGGAATGAATATTTATATATGTAACCTATAGATTTGATGTACATGAGTTGTTTAATTTAACCATCGTTATTTGTCACTTCAGTTTGAATCAGCAAATTAAAACTCGTAGAATTCATATGCCATTTTTTTTTATTACTATAATAAAATAGCAATTCGTTCTTCTTTGCTTTAGTCAAGTCTCCATATAATTAAGGCTCGAGTGGAATGAGGAATTAAAATCAAGTGGCTGAGGCTGACCTTGAGTAAAGGCTTAAAAGATTTGTGCACTGTAAAAGTTCAGTTTATAAATATTCTTCAGAAAAAACTCTTCATTCAATACTTTTTATCTCATACTTAATGGTCATGTATGTGGCTAGTCCCAAACTTGGAGGAAGGGACAGTGTTCACTGTATGCAGGAGTGCAGTGATATGCCACTTTCTTCATCTCCTAGTATAGGTCTGTTGTGGAAGTTTATGTTCACAAGGGTTTTGCTTTAGGTACTCCTTGGGTTGTCAAAAGCATGCCACCCTTCAATCTTCTTTGGGTTAGGAAGTAGCCATGCTAAAAGTGAAAGATGCATGCTAAGTGATAAGCAGCATGCAATCACAATAGATGAAAGCTTTCGACACGTGATGTCATTCTGCCTTTATATGGACAATTCTATGTTGCAAACCCTTGTCACACCTTTAACTGGCATGGATGTAGTCTTCAACCCTGGGAGGATGCACCACCAGCTCTCTTATTATTGTGGATTTGTAATTTCCTCTACTTCTAAAAACAAAATGATAATTCCTTTTTATCTGTTAAGTTTCTGATATTTACAATTAGTAAAAGCCTTAACCAATCGATTTTATCCTTGCTGCAGGATGCACTGAAACATATGAAAATTTTTTTATGGGATCTGTGCATTTTAAAGATGTGGCCCTGGCACATATATTGGTTTATGAGAACAAATCAGCAACTGGAAGGCACTTGTGTGTTGAAGCTATATCACATTATGGTGATTTTGTAGCAAAGGTTGCTGAACTTTACCCTGAATATAAAGTTCCAAGGTAATACATTTGACTTTCTGTGACTGTGAAATGGATTTGAAACAGGAACGATGTACATCTCGAGTATCTGATAACCATAAAAGCTGCATTAGAACAAAAGTCAATGACATGGTGGAATTGAATTGCATTCCAAGGGAAATTATGATCCAGATATGATAATGCTTAGTAGATGAAGATATATAACTAACAATTGTCAAATGAGGTTTGTTGGGTTTAACATTGATACTGCACCGTCTGCCACAGGAAGTACCATAGAAGTGTATATATTTTATTTTGTTTTGTTTTCGACAATTTCTAATAGGTCATAAATCAACTTTAAACTTCGATTTTTGTTTGGGTTTAGCCCCACCCAACTTAACTCCATTCCTTGGACTGAGTGCTGTCTGATCTATAGAGACCCAGTCATTCAACTTTTATTCTTGCCTTCTAATAATATTTCATCTTTTGCTAGCTTATTTAAGTTCTCTTTGTGCTGCCATACCTTAATGATTTTAGAATTTCCAGTTAGGTAAGCTTATTGTTGCATGAATCTGGTTGGTTTCCAAGTCTTTGATTTTGGTTTTTCATCCTTTGGAACATTATCATATCTGCTTGATGCCAATTTTAGAATTTAAATGCAATAGAAGTGGTTGTATAAATTGCTGAATCTATGATGTCCCCTTGTGTGCAGGTTGCCAAAGGATACTCAGCCTGGGTTGCTGAGGGCGAAGGATGGAGCTAAGAAGATGATGGACTTGGGCTTACAATTTATTCCTATGGAGCAAATTATCAAGGAATCTGTTGAGAGTTTGAAGAGCAAAGGATTTATTTCTTGAATGCTAGCTACAGTGTTCACGAACACTTTAGGGATCTATTTATCTTGTGAATTATTGGTGAGGATTTGTAGTATTATTATGAACAATTGTAGCCAATGAATTATGGTTTCTCAATGTAGCTTGGATCTCCTTGTAATCCTGTCCCTAATATATTATTGAGAATAGCATATCTTAGAATTTAGAAGTTAAAAGTCGTAGTTACCTGTTAATAATTAGTATTTTGGTTCAAGTTATTAAAAGACTATTTCAAAAAAAGAAAAAAAAGAAGGAAGTTATTTTTTGGAGCATGTCCTTGAAGAAGCCTAAATCAACGGAGAAGCAATTACAGTCCTAAACTCTACTAATGAAACCGGGAAAGAAACCGAATTAAGTAGGAGTAGGAGGTAACAAAAGATATGGCAAACACTAACAAACAAAGAGGAAACAATCTAGAATGAGAATCCATGGGAGATTGATTGAGACTCTGAGCTTACTACGAACCACCACTCAAACTCCTTGTCTTAATCCTGAGAAAAGAATGCATTTGGCCTCAAAACTTGTCAAAATTCACAGCTACTCTTGTTGGGTGTGCCTTTCAGCTTTCAGCTTTGGCAGGTGGACCACATGGTGCTTGGCTTCACCCCAAGACGCAACTAAATTGCTCATTAAACCCTGACTCGCCCTGTGCAATTGTATGGTTGGTATCGGCATATAAAGAAATTCCGGGTTTTATGGTTCTACAGGTCAAATTACTTGAAAAAAAAAAAAAAAAAAAATCAATCGAACCTCTTCTTAATTCGAGTGGATGCGGAGAGGTGCATTTCCCCCCTGCTCATTATAGCAAAAAATACAAAAACCTTGAAAGAGACCAGCTTAATTTCATAAATTTCAGACAATTATTTCAATATATTTACCATGGAAAAGAAAATGAGGAAATTTTACAAATATCTCCTAAGTTTGGGGAAATGACATTTATCTTCCTTGAGATTGAGAAATCAACATATTAGTCCTTCCATTAATAACAAGTTAACAACAATAGAATATTTCAAATTTTGAAAATATTGCATTGACCAAACCCTAACCACAATTTGGTGATAAAGAACAATATTTAACCCAAAAAAAAAAAAAAATCATTACCATGATTATGGTTTGGTTGAGAGAATCTTTTCAAAATTTGAAAATTTTTGTTATTATTATTAACAAAATGACTAATGTGTTGATTTTCTCAAACCTTAAGAGATAAAGTGTCATTTCTCTTCAGATTTGGGATGTAATGTCACTTTCCCAAACCTCAATAGAGGTTTGCAGAATTTACCTTGTAAAAAAGCTTATATTCTACATGTAGTGGTTGCACCAAGTGGACACATTTTTCATTTTTCTAGTGTTTTTTCCCCTTACATCTTGTGAGTTGTGATGCATTATAAGTAAATTAGGATAATTAACAAAATTTGCCAAGAATCTTGTAATTTAAATTACACTTCTTGGTGTTTCAAATGAAGATTTCTAGAGTTCAAATGCTCCCTCCCCTAACTATTGAATCATAAAAAAAAGGACAAAATTTAGATACAATTACTTATATGTTATATTTTAGGAAGGTTAATTAAATTCAACCATATGGCTATATTAGCCAATAAACTACATGGTTGAATTTAATCATTAGTAGGAAAAGATAGTTAAATTTAATTAAGGAGTTTTACCTATGTTTTTAGATTTTTTTTTTTGAGTTTTTAGTAAATAATTAGATTTGGTAGCCGATAAAATTAATTTTCAAAGTGAGAAATTAATATCTTTATTTTATTATTCTTGCCATTGAGATTTGACACAAATTTTATTTATTTATTCATAATTTGAGGTAGTAAATTAAGAATGGTACACAACCATTTTAATATAGGTCCACCGTTAACATTTAACACCATGGACTCGTTAAAATTTTTTTTTATTAGACTTATTCTTATAATAAATTTAGGACAATATTTAGATATAATTTTTAAGGGATTGAGATCAAGTAGGGTATTGCACTAACTTCAGTTGCTCTTGAAAATGAGAGTTAAGAAAAATAACTTTCAATTTCAAGTATCTAGTAAAAAAAGATTAATAAAAAAAATTTATTGTCAAAAAGTGAAGTGGTAAAATGAAAAAAAAAAGAGAGTAAAAAATTAAGTGATTTCATTCATCAATACAACATACAAATTGTTATCTTTTTTAAAGACCATTAAATTCAACATATCCATATATTTAAATTTAATTAAAGAATTTAAGATACAACTTTTGAACAAAAAAAATTCTCAATATATATATTATAAACAATTTTATAAAAGTTTTGTCCATAAATATCAATACGTGGATAGAGTGAATTTATCCCATGTGTGTTTGTTGTAATTAAAAAAAAAAAAAAAAAAAACCCCAAAATTTAAAAAGAATGAAATATATATATACGAACTTTTTCTGACTAGTGGCGGGCTCTAACAACAAACACCTGTAATTTTCAAGTCCTGATCTTTATATATTTCTCTGCATATAGTTATCTTAGATTTCATTCCCTTTACTCTCAGCTCCATTGTTCTGAAAATCCCTCAGCTTTTTTCTCCAATGGCTTCTCATCTTGTTCACCTCTTCTTCTTCGTCAGCTTCTAGAATTATTTTACCATCAGATTCTCAGAAAGTCTCTGTGGGCTTATACTACGAATCCCTATGCCCCTACAGCGCCAATTTCATAATCAATTATCTGGACAAGCTCTTCGAAACTGATCTCATCTCTATCGTTGATCTCAAACTCGTTCCTTGGGGTAACGCCAAACTCAGAGGCAACAACACCTTCGATTGCCAGGTCATGGTTTTCCTTAATTCCACAATTTTATGAATTGTCTGCTTGTCTTTCCTTTTTTCTTTTTTGTTTGATTAATCACAATTCAGTTGCTTGGAACTGTATACTTATACTATTTGACAATTTTCCCATATGGGTTGGACTTATTTACTTGTATTGAGAACGTCAAAATTGTATTTTTCATTATTCTTTTGTTTTGGTGGGTATGTATTAACATAGGATGAAGTACTAAATTTTTTGATGATGATTGCAGCATGGCCCATATGAATGCTTACTAAACACTGTGGAAGCCTGTGCAATTGATGTCTGGCCTGATTTGGTAAGACTTTATTTTTTTAATATTTTGATAGTTACAATGGGGGAGAGTGAGGATTTGAATCCTGGGTGTTTTCATTGAAAATACCAAGAGGTGCCAATTAAGCTACGAGGCTCTTGGCAAATTGGTAAGACTTGTTACTGACCATAAGACAGAAATGAAAAATGATAAGAACCCATTGGTACATAAGACTATAAAAGTGCTACTAGCATTTTCTGTGCTAAGCTTATATTTAGTTGTGGTGTGCACAGGGACATCATTTCAGTATTTCTGAAAGTCTTGTGGATAGTTGTGAAAATGTTTTAATCATATGCATACTGAAGGTTATACATGTGTGACTGGAAGTCTCACATGGAGTAAAGGTCAAGAAGACGAGGAATTAATATAATACAATTAGGCTCAAACCTACAGGCTTAAGTTGTTGGGTTAAGTGGTGTTCCTATATGTTATATTAAGGCCTTAATTGGAGTCTCCCCAAGGTTTTATCTCCCTAACAAATACTAGGGTGGTTTTTTCTTCTTGGAGAATGAAAAATCTTAAGTAAGTTGAGTTGTTTGGTCAGTTATTCAAGGGTTTTAACTTTTAATAACATGTGAGTGGCAATGCTATGTTCTCATGCACTTTCATGTTGTTGCAGAGTGAGCATTTTCCTTTTATTAATTGCGTTGAGACTTTGGTCTACGAACACAAGTACCCCCAATGGGAATCATGTTTTGAGAAGCTGGGCTTGGATCCAAACCCTATTTCAGATTGCTATAGTAGTGGACATGGTAAAGAGGTTGGTTTTCTCCAATTGAATTTAACATTAAATTTTCCATTCGAGTGGTGTAAGTTGTCTTGGTGAAAATATCAGGATGCACACCCTTTTTTTTTTGTTATCATGGGTGTTTAGGGCTCTTAGAACTAATCGTTCTGATGTCTATAGTTCCCCATGGATGTTTGCAATGTGCACTCCCAAGTTTTATATTACTGTTATCCTATTAAGAATCAAATTGTAGCAAAATAACAGTTGATTGTACTATTTATACCAGCTTTGTCTAATAAACTAAAATTTACAAACAGCACAGATTATCCTATGGTGAATAAATGAAATATTCATTACTTAATGTGAACCAAGATACATTATTGAAATCGTGTAGCCTTATATGGGCTACATTATCAAGGTGGAATATTTGTTGTGTGATCACTTGGTAGTTGGTACATAATAATTATTATTGAAGCGTTGGAAGTGCTTTGCCATTAATTTTTTTTATAATTGCTAGGCTACTAACCAAAGAATCCCTAGCTTACCTAAGGAGATACCTCTGGTTGAATAACTGTCATTATGCTTTTTTTCCTACATGGATTCTATCTTGCTAAATACAGCTTATTGACAGATGGTATATGTTTTTGTTTTCTTGATTCCTCCAAGAAGCTGTAAGATTTGGGTATGCAAGTACTTGCAGTTGACCCTTCTTAGGAACATAGGAAAGAGAGTTTGAATTTATGTTGAATGAATCATCACTCCTTAAACTATTTGGCTTTTCATTTGTAGTATTGTAAAGGTGAGTAATTGTGGATCCCATGGAATTAGTGAAGGACTAATCTTTACTGGGCTTGGGGTGAAATTGGTAATAAAAAAAAAATTGTACCCAATGCACAAAGACCCCACTTTTGCAAGCCTCCAAATTTGTTTTTGGAGAAGATGATTCCCAGACTCGAACCTACGACCTGTTGCTTTTGGTGGATGGCACTAGCCACCGCACCAAGGATTGGGCGAAATCAGCATTTATAAAAAATGAGCTGCCAAATACTTGGATGGTGTTAATTAATAACATGGCCGGGAAATGGTTGGAGCTTCCATGACCACCAAATACTTTTATATTTAAAATTGTGACTAGAATACTGAAGAACACAACCCCGAATCAAGAGCTTCTTACATAGAGTGGTAATTTAGTGCAAGTATTTTGAATTGACACGCTAAAAACTGACTTCTCTGACATTTGATTGTTTGTAAAATCATTCCATTCTTTAATATGGGACCACTCTAGGGGCCTTTTTATTTTTGTTACTGTGGGGAGAGGGGGGGATATGTGCTATTATTCTGCTGACTGGAATCATACTAGGCACAGCGTTTTCCTTTCTTTTTACCTCTTGTCACTTATACTATGGTTTATTACTGTCAGAAATTCTCTAGCTATCTATAATTGGATTTATTTTTTCTTTATACAGCTTGAATTGCAATATGCAGCTGAAACAAACACCCTTCAGCCTCCTCATGAGTATGTGCCTTGGGTTGTTGTGGATGGAGAACCACTCTATGAGGTTTGTTCTTTTGACTATGTAAAGTTCTTCTGTTTTCCAATATTATTCACCAAGGCCATATGCATACATGATTGGATTATATTTGTGTAACCTCATTTTGGACTAATTAAACAAGTGATGGTTGTTTGTAACCACTAGATTAATTTCTGGTCATTTAAAATATTGATGGGTAATGGGTAACCATTATTATTGCTTTCTCTAAGAAATGATATAATTTCTCACTGCAGGATTATGAAAACTTTCTAAGCTATATCTGCAAGGCTTATAAAGGTACTGCTGTGTCCACGGCCTGTAGCAAAGTATCTGTGAATACTGTATCAGGGAAAGCGAAGGTTATCCATCCAGATTGCTATGAAACAAGAGTGCTGGCATTAGCAGCAAGAATAAAATCAGCCATTACACGGTGGATGGGCCAGAAGAACATGGTAGCTTCAATGTAAATGTCTGCAGTTTTATGTGTTTGTAGATTGGTTCATCACTGTTCCTTATATTTTCTGGAGATCTACCTATCTTGTTTGTATTTGCAGTGCCCAGTTAAGGCAGCTAGGAAATAGTAAGTTGGTACCAGCCAGAGAAAACTCTTCTTGTTTGTGGCGTATCATTAATTATTAATTATGACAAATAGTTTTATGTTTAGTGATAAATCAGTCTAGATGCATATGCTGCATTTACATGGCACCCATCTATACTTTATTTGCTATTCTTCTCTTTTGTACTCTAAAGGGAGAGCAAACCAAAATCTATAAATAATGTCTACTAAGTTATTCTGTGAAACACTTATAAGCTTCATTAGAAATAATTCTCAAGTTGCAGATCCCTCTTTATTTACAACTTGCACCCAACAAGTAGTCTAGTGATCTAGTCTCATCTGTTTGCCCATTAATTCTATCCTTTACCTATATGAAATCTAATCTACAACATATTCTCAGTCTGCAGGACGAGAGAGAGAGAGAGAGAGAGAGAGAGATGTCTGAAGAAACCATGAGCCAAAAAAAAGAAAAAAGAAAAAAAAAAAAGAGACCATCTTTAAGAAACAGCTCTTCAAGTAAACTGTGCACCCATATAAACACAATGATTCATAGTTATTACACCATCCACATCATGAATGATAATAAACACATTTCTAACAACAGCCAACATGAACATTCATGTACATATTCATTGTCAACCAAATGATAAACCATTTGCTAGAAGTCCATGCATTGTAACCAAAACACCTCCAGTGAGTAATTGGCCGAACCAACCATTGTAGCAAAATAGTGCATGTCCAAACATTGCAATTGAAAGCTCGAAAATGTGTTAAAAACACAAGAGCTGTTTAAACCCTCAAATTAAATATTACGGCTCGATTGATTTTACTCTAAGCCATATTCATTAAAACATAGCAGTAAAATCAAAGCTAAAAGAGTAGGGAAAAAGAATGCATACACAAGATAACACGCCGATGTGTTATCGAAGAGGAAATCAAAGTACTTGGCGTAAAACCTCTCCACCGCCTTCCAAGCGGTAAATCGATCCACTAGACAATCAGTTGGAATACACGAATAGCAAGAGACCCTCCAAGCCTAATCTACCCAATGCACCTAAGCCCTCCAAGCTCCTACTTCAACAAGGCTTCTCAGAACCGTGTCTTGTCTAGCTCTCCAGATCCCGCAATATGCCCGATTGCATCCGTCAAAGCTTGGCTTCTTCCAATACTTCCCAGTAGCATCAAAACCTCACTTGACACTCTGAAAGGGTGTGGTAAGTGTTTGGGCCATCAACCTCTCAAGGATATAGAAATGGAGAGGTAGGAGTTGAGGACAAACCACAATGGATTGTGTAGAGAATTGTGGGTATAACAATCTCTAAATCTCAAGGGTTGTGGCTAGGGTTTTCTCTCAGAAGTACTCCTTAACATCTGTGGATAATGTGGGTATATATAGTGTGGGTAGAGATATTTTGCAGGTATCTCGCGGGAAGGCCTTACTCGCGAGACACTCGCGAAAACCAGTTGTCACCATCCTGTCCTGACTTTTCGTATTCCAGTCATGTGCTGGGCACATACTTCACTTCGTGGGTAAGCTTCTTGTGAGATACCCGCGAAAACTTCTTGCTTTTCACTTTTCCTTGAGTCTTCACACTCTCTCTCACATATACAACCTTTACAAGAAATCCCACATAAAATATAAGGTACATAAGATTGAACAAAATTATAATCAAATTTCGTACGGAATTATAGCCAACACAAAATAGTTGTAAATTACAACTTTACAGCAACAAATCTGACTTCTTAATTGTTAAATCTAGACATCAACTTCAGTAAGATCTCTTTGCGCTTAGTAGTTGGACAACCAAAGAAAGTTTCCAGATTTAGTGGATTACTCATTAAACATATGCAGGCCTCGATCAAGAGATTTGATTCAAGCTCATTTCCTCCAAAGCTGCAAAGGTATTTTCCCCTGATCTTTTCGATCCCAAACACTTTGCAAGAACATCAGTTGCCCTATTAATTGCCTTAGCTATACTATCAAGTCCACGAGCAATGGCCTTGCATCATCATTTTCTTTAGCTTTTGACACTTTTATTTTTTTGCCTCTAGAGAAGGTGCTCGAGAACAATTTTCATGGACTCCAGATGATATAGTTTGCTCATTTAGGGACACCATCAAAGCGTCATAGTAAAGGGTTGAAGGAATCGAATCAAAGTCATCAATAGAGCCCTGGGAAGCATGTCTTACACCTTTCTTTGCAGTTTCAGCATGCTCATCTGTTACTCTATCTTTGGTCCAAATCTGTGCCATCTTAAATCAAGGATATATATATATATATATATATATTTTTTTTTTTTTTAATTATGAACACAAATATACATTCTCATGACACATTAAACCTCGAGATAACATGATAATTTACCATTATGGGTGGTTCCAAAATTCACATTCAGCCATTCACATATTTAGATCATTCCAACCTTCCTTGAATATGTCATTGCAGTGGTGGCGCCATGTACAGCTCAGGGTGTTCCCAGGAACACCCTGACCTGAAAAAAAAAATATATATATATATATTTAATCTGTATTAGGAACACCATCAAATTAAAAATAAATAAAAAAATTATCTGTTCTATTTTCAAGCAAAAAAAAAAAATTGTAACAGAGCCAAGCCCATGGCGAGCCCAACAGATTACAGAGGTAGCAAACCCACGAATTCTCAAAAAAAAAAAAAAAAAAAAAGAATTAGAAACCAAACCCACGGTCACGTTGTTGGCAGAGAAAACCAAACCCCAATACAGTTTATACAGAGCAAAAGCAAAACAAACTCCAATATCGAGGTGTTTATCCAAAAAAAAAAAAAAAAAAAAAAACACCAGTACAAAGCAAACCAAAACCAAACCCCAATACAGAGCAAACCAAACCCACGGTCACGTCACTTGTCGTCGTCATCGCTCGTTCGCCCCTCGTCGTTGCCCCTCATCGCTCGCCCCTCATCGCAGATCGCAGATTGCAGATTGCTGATTGCTTTACTCCGATGCTCGGTGCTCCCTCCCTCAAGGTATTTCTCTCTCTTTTTCTCTCTGACTCTCTCTCAGTCTCTCTCTCTTTATCTCACTGAAATGAAAACTATGAAATGAAATTAATGAATGAGTCTCTCTCTCTTTATTCTTTAAGAGTCTAACTCAATAACTCTCTCTCTCTCTTTTGAACTGTGAGTCTCTGATTGGCTGGCCGAATCTTTACTCTTTAGCTTTGTTAATATTTTGCTTTTTGCCTATTTTTTGTCTTTTTGAATTTGACTTTATCTTATCGATTGGTGTTGGTCAGTGTGTGTTGGTGTTGGTGAGATATTGATTGTCTTTTAGTTTAATTTGTATTGTGAGTTGTGATTGTGGAATTTTATGATTGGCAGTTGGTTATTGTGATTGGGGGCATTAGGCATGAGGCTTGTGCTTGTCTGTTAAGTGGGGTGGGGGTAGATGGGCTGATGGGCACATGGGGCCGGGTAAATAATAATTAAAGCAGTGTAATGTGCTACACATTACACTACTTTAATTATTGTGCTAAATATGGGATGTGTAATGTTTGTCTCTTTCAGTGTAATGTGAACAGGGGCTAAACAATATAACAAATTAAAGCAGTATAATTAATGATAGACAAATTAAAGCAATAAAGTTTATTGTTACGCTAAACAACAATAATTACAGCAGTATAATTAACCAATACTTTATAAAAGACAAATAAATTAAATTATGTTAGGCTAAATAACAATTGTAGGGTTAAGGACCCAAATTGTATATTGGGCCTTGGGCCTTGTCCGAGAGCATGAGTGATCCGAGGGGGGACAAATGGTAATGAATGGTTTAGACTCAGGATTTAATGAGCAAGATACAAATGGGAAGGTTGTCCGAGGAGGAATATCTCCTCGGATACGATAAGTACAACTCAAATATATATTCCAATGATTAGAGTGACCTTCCACAAAACTCCAGTGATAGGGACGTGCATCATGAACATACGAGAAAGAGGGGAACCCAAAAATATCTAAGGGAAAACTGCTACCACCGCATTGAATGTATTGCAGCTACTTTTCTAGCCACATTTATGTGGAGAAGACCTCTGAACAGTGTTGCCTTGACTATCACAACTCACAAAAAGCCAAAGAGGATGTCTGATGGGACAGGTACTCAAATAAGGGCTCAGATGACCAACAAGTGTAGGATCAAGATGGTCTAAAGGGAGCTATATAATGTAAGAGACCCTCTATGATGAAGAGATTGGAAAAACAGAAAGAGAACACTGTAACCATCAAAATTATACTTGTATTCAGTCTAGTTGATTTATATAAAAACTTACCTCCTCGGACAGTGAATTGATTCAGATTAGTGCTTTTTGTTCTTGGTTGATCATCATTTAAATCCATACTAGCCGTTGTCCAATTCATTAGAGCCTAATTCTTTGACCCACTCTCTACAAATTTATTGTACTGGGCTCACTAGGCCAAGATCCCATACATCTTGGGCTTGGGCTGCAAAACGTGTCCTTACAACAATTAATAATTTTATAATTAATGAAACAACAATATAATAAATTATAATTTATAAAAGACAAACAAATTAATGAAACAACTAAATAGCAATAATTAATAATTTTATTAATATTTCAAATGAACTTATAGTTTATTCTTTTGCTAGAATTATGGACAAATATTTGATAAGAAAACCACGTACCCAAGATTCATCTCCTATGCAAGATTCATCTTCATCTTTTAAGTGAATTCGTGTTGACTTTAACTTAGAAAATCTTCCTTCAGATCCTGGGCTATGAGAAAATATATCATCTTATTATCCTAATCATCATGAGGAAATAAGAAGATATTATTTACAAAAAGGCCCTTGTCAACTTGTTTTACAGTGTGATGAGTATCCTATATCATATTTTTCTGGAAAGCCCCATCGATTTATATCCAAATGGTATAAAAATAGATACTGGTTGGAATATAGTATAAACAAGGGTGCAATATTTTGTTTTTATTGCTACCTATTTGGGCAAGATGCTGGTAAGCAAGGAGGAGGTGACACTTTTGTAATGAAGGGATTCAAACTTTGGAATCAGAAAGAGAAGTTAAATTCCCATGTTGGAGGAGTTAATAGTGCTCATAACCAAACTGTCCAGAAGAGTGAAGATCTATTGAAGGAAAAGTAACACATTCAAAGTGTTTTGGTTAAGCAATTAAATCAAGATAAAATTGAATATCGGATTCAATTAAATGTAATAGTTGATTGCAAACAATTCCTTTTATACCGGGGATTAGCTTTTCGTGGTCACGATGAATCTCAAGGTTCAAGTGATAAAAGGAAATTTTCTTAAGCTTCTACGATTTTTGGGGGATCACAATGAATCTATCAATGAAGTGTTGCAAAAAGCTCTGAAAAATTGTAAGCTTACCCACCCTGATATTAAAAAAGACATTGTGAATGCAATTGCACGTGAAACATCCAAAGTCATCATCAAGGATCTTGACAATGGGTTCTTTTCAATATTAGTTGAAGAGTCACGTGATATCTCAGTGAAAAAACAAATGACCCTCGTTCTTCGTTATGTGAACAAAAAAGGAATTATTATAGAGCGGTTCCTTGGTATTGTACATGTAGCAAGTACCACCGCTTTGTCACTCAAACATGCTATTGAATGTTTACTTTGTGAACATAATTTGAGTTTATCGAACCTACATGAACAAGGTTATGACGGGACTAGTAATATGTAAGGTGATATCAATGGTCTCAAAATTTTAATTTTGAAAGAGAATAAGTCAGCATTTTATGTCCATTGTTTTGCTCATTAACTTCAACTGACATTTTTGTTGTTGCTAAAAATCACATTAACATTGCTGAATTTTTTTATGTGGTTAGTGTTGGTGCAAACACAATAATAATGGAAATAACACAATGAGAAACTGAATAATACTTCTGAATATTATTAACGTAAAGAAAGAAAATTACACAACACTATTTGGACTGAAGCGCGACACTCGCTCTCTTTAAGGAGATTCAAGCCCTTGGTTGGCTAAACTTTGTAACCGGTGCAGACCTTCTCTGACTTGTCTCCCCCAGGATACAACAAACCAACAAATGTCGTATGGCTAGAACAATCCCTGCACAAAGTGTTCAAGCCCAAAGCTCCACCAGAAAGAACACCCTTCCTTGCCAAGAACCTCTTTATTATTTATTTTTGTTTTTTTTGTGTATGTTGTTGTAACTTGGATTGGGTCTGAATGAGTCTATTTATAGGCTTAATGGGCCTCACGAAATTACTACCCAATTCATTCTGATTAATTAGGTCCATTATTCTGCTGTAGTGTGTGTACTTGAGAAGATTTAGAGAATGGTGTACGTAGAAGTGGGCAAGGTTTGAATCAAGAGACAAATCTTAAACGTCTTGGTGATACACGTTGGGGATCATATTATGGGGCTATTCTCAACTTGATTTTGATGTTCTCTGCTGTTGTTGATGTACTTGAGATTATTGAAGAAGATGGCCTCTTCGACCAAAAAGTTGAAGCTCTATCTATTATGAGGTCAATTCTATCTTTTGAATTTGTTTTTGCTCTACACTTGATGAAAAACATTTTAGGGATCATAAATGAGTTGTCAATAGCATTGCAAAAAAAAAAAAAAAAAAAAAAAAAAAATAAAGATATAGTAAATGCTATAGATCTTGTTAAAGTGTCTAAACAACGATTGCAAGTGATGAATGGATATCTTTATTGACTGAAGTGTCTTCATTTTGCACCACACATGATATTCCTATCTTGAACATAGAAGAAATATTTGTAGTTAGTGGGAGGCCGTGACGTAACACCCAACAAAATACAAATTTACATCATTATCGTGTTGAGCTATTTTGCATAGTCATAGATATGCAACTTCAAGAGCTTAACAACCGGTTTTCAGAGGCGAATACCGATTTGCTACTTTGTATGGCTTGCTTGAATCCAAGTAATTCATTTGTGGCTTTTGATAAGAAAAAGTTGATACGTCTAGCAAAGTTCTATCCATCTGATTTTCTTGGGATAGATATCTTGGCACTTGACTTTCAACTGCAGAATTACATTTTTGATATATACAACAATTTCTTGTTTTTAGAGCTTCGAGGAGTTAGCGAATTTGCTGAAAAGTTAGTGAACATAAGGAAGCATGAGACTTATCCATTAGTTTATTTGCTTGTGAAGTTAGCTTTGACCCTTCTTGTTGCTATTGCAACAGTAGAAAGAAGTTTTTCAGTAATGAAATATATAAAGAATGAACTGTACAATTGAATGGGAGATCAGTGGATGAATGATTGCTTGGTTGTGTATATTGAAAAAGATGTAGCTTGTAGTATTGATAATGAGACTATCATGCAACGATTTCAAAATATGAAAACTCGTAGATGACAATTGTAAATTTTATGTATTTGTGTGTTTTTTGATTGTTGTTGTTGTCAATATATAAAATTTTCTTTTTATTAGATTGTATAATTTATGCTTGTTGAGGAACACCCTGAAAAAAATTCCTGGAGCCGCCACTGTGTCATTGCATTGACACCAGGTTTTATTATTATTTTATTTATAACTAAAAAGAGATGATACTGTAGCAATGTGTTAAAATAGCTATAGGGATGGATAATGGGATGTAAGAGCATACTTATCAAAGGTGCTAAAAATGCTAAATGCTATTTTTTAGCATTTTTAGCACCTCAAATAATAAAAACACACCTACATCAAATATGCTAAATCTTAAAATTTTTAGCATTGAGCTACAGTGCAATTTCATCTTTGACACCCTACTGTAGCTGAATTGTAAAAAAAAAAAAAATTGTTTTTTATTCACCCCCAACGGCTCTTTCTCATTTCTGTCTTTCTCTTTCCTCTCTCACTTCTTTCTTCTCTCTTCTCTCTCTGTGGTTCGACGATTGTGGTCCGTCGATGATTGTGGTCCAGTGATTGTGGGTTGTCGATGGCTGTGGTTCGGCGATTGTGGGCCGTCGTGGGTTGTGGTCCGATGGTCATGGATCGTGGGTCCGATGACTGTGGTTTTGATTTTGGGTTGTGGGTTGTGGGTCGTGGTCCGATGGTCGTGGGTGGTGGTGGCGGCAATGGTTTGATGACTGTGGTTTTGGTTTACCGATCTACCGGGTTCTTATGGGTTTTGGTCACCGATCTACTGGATTTTGGTTCAGTGTGATGGGTTCCAGTGGCTTTTGTGGAGGTTTGCCGTGGTGGGTTTGATGTTGTGGGTTGAATTCGAGTTGAAGGGTTGCTGTGGTGGGTTGAGCAATAGATCGGTGGTAGAGGGTTACCATGGTGGGTTTGCTGTTGTTGCCGTGGATTTTCATTGTGGGTCAGGTTCATGGTGGCGGTGGAGGGTTGCCATGGTGGTGGGGGTGGATGATTGATGGTGGTGGTTGATTGGCTATTGTAGTTGTGGTTGTGGAGTTTTATGGGTTTCTTTTGTATGTGTTTTTGTGTGTGTGTTTTGCTTGGTGGTTTGATTGGCAATGGTGGATTGGGATGTGGGTTTGCTCTGTGTGTGTTTTTTGCTTGGTGGGTTTGCTGGTGGCGGCGATGGGTTGAAAAAGAGAGACAAGGAGAGAGAGGAAGAATAAAAAATGGATAAAAAATAATAAAGAAAGAATATTTAAATGAAGTGTTAAAAAAATAGAAGTTTTGATGTAAGGGATATTGTAAAGTAATGTGTTATATGTTATAAAGTTGGTTTTTGAGATGATAAATGCTAAATTTTTAGAACCTTTGATGGGAATGCTCTAAGGCATAGTTTGCTTTATTTTATTTTATTTTATAAAATTTTATGAGATGCATAATGTATTTTACGTTGCATCCGGTTTTAAAGGATCAAATGAGAATGCTCAATATATAATACATCAAGCGGAGCAACATCCATGGGATCCATTATATTTCCTTGCGATTTGTGTGTTAATAGAATATGTAAACTCTGTAGTGCCTGTTAATGATAAAAAAAAAAAAAAATCTCTTATATCTAGTACACCAAATGCTCTTTCAATAACATTACATAAGGATGAATGAGTGAATAGGTAGAGTATTATTTTAAATGATAATACACACCCCTACATTTTTTTTTTCTTAATCTCAAATTTGAAATAGTACAAATTATCATGAAATTTAATTTATGAGTCATACTATAAAACTTTGGGAGAGTAATTGAATGTAAGTTAAAACGTGAAACAATAATATCGAAGAATTAATTTGGTTTTGTACTTGGCAATTTACCATGGAAGTTATCTATTTTTGTTAAACACCTAAAGAAATAAAATATAGATGGCCGTAATGGTCTTTATATGGTTGTAATTAACCTAGAGAAAGCATAGGTTTCTTAGAGAGGTTATATGATGGATTTTGGAAAAGGAAGAAGTTTTAGTGGATAAAACTAAATATTTAATGTTGTCAGGAGCGGAAAAATTTTCCTTCCGACAAATAAGATTTGTGTTGGGTTGGGGGTCTAAATCGAAACTCGACAATGGGCTTGAAACAAATTATCATGAAATTTACTTTATGAGTCACACTGTAAAACTTTGGGAGAGTAATTAAACGTAAGTTAAAACGTGAAACAATAATATCGAAGAATTGATTTGGTTTTGTACTTGGTGATTTACCATGGAAGCTTTGTTTTTTTGTTAAACACCTAAAGAAATAAAATATAGATGGCCGTAATGGTCTTTATATGGTTTTAATTAACCTAGAGAAGCATAGGGTTCTTAGAGAGGTTATATCATGGATTTTGGAAAAGGAAGAAATTTTAGTAGATAAAACTAAATATTTAATGTTGTTGGGGGCAGAAAAGTTTTCCTTTCGACAAATGAGATTTGTGTTGAGTTGGGGGCCTAGACCGAAACTCAACAATAGGCTTGAAGCACGGCCCAAAGACTATCAGTGAAACTTTTGAGAATTTGCCTTATTTTATGTCTTGGGTCTAGGTTAAGATTGGCAAGGATTATGGGATGACCCAAAAAATGTTTCCTATAGCAGACACGTCAGCACAATAGAAAAGCCTATTGTAATAAATAAATAGCCCAGTAGTTAAATATTCCAGCGGTAAAATATTTCAGCAGTAAAATAAATGAGAGAACAAAATAAACCTCAAGCCGTTAATTATTTCATAAATTAAGAGAGTATCTACATCTCCAAAATCATCATCCATAGGATCCAGCGAGAAAAAGTTCTCCAATATAACAACATGAGGGAAAAACTCTATAGTAACAATTACATTATAGCCTTTAATAGTAAATGAATAAACAAACATTATGGGGTCCGTTATAGCAAGTAATGAAGAAAGCTTAGTGTGAGATGAAGGGAGAGAGAGAGAGAGATTTCAGCTAGCGCAGCAAGATCATTATTATGCCAGGGTATGTTCATGGATATAGTTTATGTAGTGAGTAGTGGGGGTCAATTTGGTAGAGAGAGAGAGAGAGAGAGAGAGAGAGAGAGAGAGAGAGAGTATTTAGTGAAGTTGCTGGGGCTTTCTGTTGGGGGATGGATGATAGCTTATGAGTAGAGGTGTGAGGGGTATTTGTGAGCTAGGGGTTGAAGATCTTAGTTTCTAATTTTGAAACTAAGAACTCAGAAGCTCAGAACCTTACTAAGAGCTTAAGAAAATTAGAGAGAGAGGAAAATAGAGAATTTTATGAGAGAGTTGATCTTCTCTATTGGTGTGTCTTGAGGTGTTGATGAAGAGCTCTATTTATAGTTGAGTTTAAGCGGGGGGGGGGGGGGTTTAGCAAATAATCTCTGCCAAAATCAGTCTCAATCTTCAAAAAATTCTTAGAAAATCATTCCTAGGATTTGGCCAAGAATGGTAAGTTCAGCTTTTAAGGTGTTCTTACTGTTTTGGGTAATAGCAGTTGGAGGTTTTGATTTAGCATTAAATGCTGATTGTCCTCAACCAATGAGATTAGAGCATGTATTAGGCTAATGATCTTGGTTATCTGCTGCTAGTATCAGAGCTTCCTAGGGTAGATTGTGTCACCCCAAGCCAGGTGTCAATCTTAGAGCCCTTTACTGGAAACTCTGCTGGAGATCTCCTTAGTGCCCTCCAAACCACATTTCCCTAAGTTTCCCCATTAGGGTTCATGTGCTTGGTTCATGAACCAGAAAATATACATTTTTGGCATGGTAATGAGTTGTTTATAAGTGATTCTAGAAGCTTCCATGGTCTGTTCATGGCTGACCTTTGTTCTTTGACCGAATGTGTTGGAGAAGAGAGAGAGAATGGCTGGCTTCAGCTTCACAGCTTTATGTCTTGTTAGCACTACTTTATGTCACATCAATAATCATGAAAATCAGCTTGCCAAGGAAGAGTGTAAGCTCAGCTGGACATGTGTCCCATTTTGATATGATTTGACAAGCTTAAAATGATGGTAGTGGGCCTCAGCTGTTAGCTTAGTTGTGCTGAAATTTGACTAGTGGCTAGTCTAATCACTTTAGTTACTTATGTGAGCTTTAGTTGCTGAGATTTGCACATGGGTTGCGTTGTCTTGGTTGGGCCTTGTTGTTGGGCTTCTTTGGGCTTGTTCATCCCTACAAAATGAATAGTTTTGCCATGGATAATATACATGGGCTTTTATAGTTAGAGTTTCTTATAGAAAAAAAGAAAAGAAAAAAGCATAGTTCCCATTTTGTAGAAGAAATAGTTTTGAAATATGGATAATATGTCAAAAGCAATTTATGTTTCCCATGAGTTAGGAAATTTCTTATATATAAAAGTGTCAATGTCCCTACAGTGTTTTGCCACTGTGCATCCAATGTATTTCATTGTTCATCTACAGTGCAATTTTGGTGAGTCCCTCTATTTTGTCTTTTTGTGAAGCCAAAACAGTTTGTTTGGCTGAAATGTGAAGACCAAATAAAAAAGAAAAGAAAAAGAAGGTAGAGATAGAGGGCAAGAGGGTTAGAGAGTTCTGGAATCTGGAACTCTCTCTGCCTCTCAACCTCTATTTTTCTCTCTTTCTTAATGTCTAGAGAATTTTTGGAATGAGAGAGCAAGCCATGGTTGCCAATGGGTTTTTTTGGACGTCTATGGTGGTATATTGGTCGATCTGAATAGAGCAAAGAGGGATGGGTAGATCGGAGTGAGGGAAGGCTTTGAGTTGAAAGGTATGATCTTTTGCTTTCTTCCTTTTTGCTTCTATATACTTTGCTTTTCTTTCTTCCTTTCTTTCTTTCTTTCTTTCTTCCAGATTTTTGATATGTGTTATGGGTAGGTGTGGAAATGTTTCTCAAAAAAGCACAAACTCTGTGACTCACCGTTTACTTATCTTCTTCTTCTCTCTCTTTACACATGAAGATTCAGGGAAAAAAAAAAAGTGGAGCTCAAACGCTGTTTGTGATATCTGGGGATTGGTGGATGTGAGAGAGATAGACGGTTGCAGGTTTGAAACTCTGTTTTATTTACTTATTTTTTGGTTTTTGGTACTACAAAATCATGGTTTTTGGGAAAATTAGGGACTATTGGAATTAAACGGAAGGAAATTGAGGATTTTTGGTTTTCGTCTGATTTCAATTTTTGTATGAAAGTTTGATTTTTTACTTAGATGGGTCAGAATATTTTGTGTTATATGTAGATTATATGAATGAAAGTTTGGATTTTTTTTTTTTTAGTCTGATTGGTTGAATTTGTGTTGTGTTTGCTATATGTAGTTGTTCTTTGAATATATCTTTGTGGGTGGGGTTCACAGTTTGGATTTTTACTCAGATTAGATAATTTTGTGTGTTAATATTTGCTATTAGATGTTCTTTTTTCATATCATGTATATAATTATGTATGTATATGAATGAAAGTTTGGGTTTTTTTTATTTTTTTTACTAATATCCGATTAATTTGGTGTATACAAGCGTTCTTTTTGCCAAGTAGGATTGGTTTTTCATAAATGAATCACTGTAATCTGTAATCTTTAGTAGAATGCCTTTTTGGTTGTTGGAGGTAAAGAGATTAGAGGCTCTATCTCTAATTTGAAAGGGGCCCTCTGGTTTGCCACAAGCTTCAGTTAGTCGGGGTTTTGGCTAACAACCCACTGTGGTCCTTGAGATGGCATTGTGGTAAAAAAAATTTATGACCTATTCTTTATATTTTCATGGTTTTGTTGAATGTTATAGGCTTTTGAGGGTTTTAGATTTAGAGGTTTTTGTTTTTGTTCACACTCACTGTCATCAATTAGAGGTTTGTGATTCCCTGCACCAGATTCCTAGGCTTCAATAGAGCAAGATTGAGTTGTAATTTGCATGTTTGCTTTGATTTCAAGTTTAAATGCTTAAAACTTTTAATATATGAAGAACAGGCTTAGTTTATTTTTGTTTTGTGTATAACTAATTGTTTAGATTTTATTTGATATGACTAGGCATGACTTTGTGTAATTGAACAATCATCTTGATTCAACCAATGGATGAATTACTATTGTTTATACCCTTATTTTGATTGATCAGAAACCTCTACCTTAAATTTTGGCCAAGCAATATGATCATTGTTTGATGGTTTATCTTTATGGCTTTGTTTAGAGTTGTATATCCTTGTTGTTTATACTTTTTACTCCCCATTGTCTCAATTGTTTATTTTATATTTTTGTTATATGATCTAGTGGTTTTTTGTGACTCCCTTGTCAGATAAAGGTAAAATACCACTGTCATTATCAATTTTTAGGTTCCTTAAACAGATTATACTTCTCGAATGCAAACAAATTAGTTTGCTTACTTGTTTAGTTTGAATATTCTTACTAATTGTTTTTTTTTTTTTTTTTGAATTGCAATGGTTGAACAATTTGTTTAGGAAGAGAAGCAATGGCAGACTGTGTTTTGAAAATGCACATTATAAATTATAGATTTTGCTTTTAGCATTTGCTTGACTAATTACTCTTTAAAATATATTTGTTTCTCATTTTAAATGATAAAAATATTAGAATTTAATCAAAGCAAGTCATGATAGAGTCAACGCATCATTTGCTGTGAATATTTGTAATGGTGTTTTTTAGGTGCATTTGCACATATGGCACAACTATACGTGCTCCTCCAACCACCTCCTCCTGTTTTCCATCCCTTTATTGCCAACTTTCCCTACAACCACAAGTTCTTTTTTTATGTGTATTGTGTACAAATATTTTTCATTTGCCATTTCTTTTTTTGGTTTAATATGGATGTATTAGATATCTATTTGTTTCAGATGAGTTGAGTTTTTATTTCTTTTTTTTGGTGATGTGTTAGATTGAATAGTTTCTTGACTTTCTTCAAAATGAACTATTACGGCTATAGATTCTTTTGTGTGGTGATGTGTGTGTGTAAAATTGAAATAATTTTGAATTTGCTATTTTCAATTGTAAAATTAAGAAATTGAGGTGCTTCCTTGGTACTGGAAATTGTGTTTGTTGTACATGTATGCTGATTGACGAAAGCTTCCAATGTTAAATAGCTACTCTAAGTTGAACTCTCTCTTTCTTATATATTAAAAAAAAAAAATTAGCTACTCTAAGTTTGTGCATAATCAAAATTCTTATATTACTCAGATTAGTATTGTATGAATTATTTGTACATGATTTTATACTTTTTCAAAGAGAAGCTTTATTTTAATTTTCTCATCCAAGAGGCAACACGTGCCATCCAAACTAGTAATATATCAAGATATGTTTTTGCCAAATAATATTTGGGCTTTGGTAGAATAATTGTTTGCCCAATAGCAACTTTAACCATGAAACAACAATGATAGTAAGCGCAGCTGATACTTACAGGCTTCTAATGTCTACAGCCATAAAACCGTCTACCGAAATTATGGAGCTGCAAAGATGTCCGCAACACGCACTGATCCATGTCACACACATGCCCTTTATAGTTGGAGTTATAGCTACTGGTACTTACCTCCGACATTGTGGTGAAACGTCCACTCCTACAAGGCATATTCACTGTCATTCAACACATAGCCAACCATGTACTAAAAGTTTTCATCAACATGTATGCAGTAAGAGATGACACTAGTGCAGATTGTATATCCTATTTTGGTCAATGACACTAGTGTAGATTGTATTCCTTCATAGTTTTATTTTTATTTTGAAGTTTAGCTTATTATCACACCCTTGAATTTAGAAAGAATGCCTGCAAATTCTGACCAGACCAGCCCAGCCTGCCCTTCTTTGCATGTTAGAGCATCCACAATGGTGGAGCTAAAAATTTAGTTTTTTAGCTTCACCAAAAGTTACGTTATCTATTTTACCTACATATATGCTGCAGTAGTGAATCTATTTTAGCTTTTAACACAATAAAATAATATAAACATCACAATAAAATAATATATCCACTACAATAAAATAATATATCTTATACAATAAACAACAATCACAACCACCTACAACCGCCACCGTTACCGCCGCCGCCGCCACCACATGATAGTAAATAATCGTCTAGTGTTAACAAGTGATTTTTTTAACCCCAAATTATACTCATACATTTTTTTTTTTACTAAAACAATTTCTCAATTATCATGATAGCCTATTATCGTCTCAATTGTCTAGAAGCAATCTTGGAACAATGTGAACTATGAAATGGAGGAACTTTATAAGAAAACATATAAAATAGAACATATATTATAGCAGGAACAATGTAGTCCATAGATTTACTTACATACATAACTCAAACCAAATTACAATAAAACTCACACACTCGCACAAGTTCCTATGACTCATGCTTCTTAACATACAAAAAAAAAAGTTCCTACGACTCGCCTTGCAATTGCCATAAATGGTCAATAAGGTCCGACTGGAGTTGAAAATGAATTTCTCGGTCTCTAATGCGTCCGTGTCTCTCAATGTATGACAAAAATTCATCACTTTGTTCACGTAACATTTGCAAAGGAGGATTATCCAGTCCATCATTTTGTTCATAATCCAAGTCTATCACTTCATTATCATCCCGCTCATCTTCAACAATCATGTTATGAAGAATTATGCACACTTTCATGATTTTTTTTAGAGTTTCAAGATGGAAAAATCGTACAGGTCCACGAACAATTGCGAAACGTGCTTGAAGCACTCCAAATGCATGCTCAGCATCCTTCCTACACGCCTCTTGGGCTACTGCAAATAATTTATACTTCTGTCCTTGTGGAGCTGGGATTGTTTTCACAAATGTTGCCCACTTTGGATATATGCTATCAGCAAGGTAATATCCCATTGTGTAGTCATGACCATTAATTGAGTAATGTATTGTAGAAGCACGTCCTTCAGCAAGTTCATTAAATATATGAGATCACTTTAAGATATTAATGTCATTATTTGACCTAGGTAACCCAAAAAATGCATGCCATATCCAAAGATCATATGATGCTACTGCCACCAAAATAATAGTAGGCTCACGAATATGACCACAATATTGACCTTTCCATGCAAATGGACAATTTTTCCACTTCTAATACATGCAATCAATTGAACCTAATATACCTGGAAAACCTCGGCGTTCGCCGTGAGCTAACAGTCTAGCAATATCTTCATTGTTTGGCTTTCTTAAGTATTCCTCAAAGAAAACATCAATTACTGCAGTAAATTTTTTTTTTCAAACTTTCTAATGCAGTAGTTTCTCCAATCCGCACATATTCATCTATCAAATCACTTGATACTCCATATGCAAGCATTCTAAGTGCAGCAATTGTCTTTTATAATGAAGATAAACCAAGTTTTTTGGCACTATTTCTTTTTTGGACAAAGTAAGAGTCATGAGCTTCTACCTTTAGATTGAATACGGAGAAAAAGAGAACGCTTCATCTGAAATCTCTTACGAAATAAAGCGGGTGGATATATTGGTGTGGGAGCAAAATAATCAAAAAAATGCCTCTCATATCCTACCAAATGATTACATCGGATAGAACGACGGCAACGTTTAGGTTGTGATGTTTCCATAACAAGTTCTTCGATTATCTCATCTTCATTTGAGTCATCAAGAAGGAACTTGCGAAACAAATAGTGATTCATGGATGCAACCTTCACGACAATTGGAAATCAATTATTACTATAGATGCAAGATTAAAATCAAGTGACATAAGCCACAACAAAATGAATATAACCAATTCACACACAAGTCACAACACAAACACATACATCTAAAAAAAACAACTTGGAAATACTATGAATGCTCATTGTTCATAGATTTATTCTAAGACCTGTCATCTCAAAACCAAGCATATGATACTAGGAATGTTCAATGAATAGAAATAATTGGATCAAAGACACTCATAGTGGCTGTAACAGCAAGATATATAATAGGCACTCATAGTGGCTGTAACTCATAGTGGCTCTAACACTCATAGTGGATCAAATAATAGTTTCATTGGATCAAAGAATTATATCAATGCCTATCACAAGACCGAATGGAATTTAACAAAAGATAAAAAAGATTGCACTTCAAAATCTTTGTTAGATTGAACTTCAAGTCACAACACAAATACATACATCTAGTTTAAGATTAAAGTCAAGTGACATAAGTCACTACAAAATACATAAAAGCCTAAACTACATTCAAAATACAATTAAACCCATTAATTACGTGAACTTCGTCTTGCCATGATTTTCTCTTGGAGTTGTTCATAAAAAACTTTTTGTGTTTCGGTCAAGCCACTTATATCTATCATCATGATTCTCTCATCTTCTAACATTTCTGTCATCTCAAATTTTTTCTTCTTAATCATGATCCTTTCCTTCTCAATCTTAAGTTTTTCTTCCTTGCTTTCCTTCTCAATTGCAAGTTTTTCCTTCTCAATAAACATTTTTTCCTCTTCCAACCGAGTTACATCCTCAATCAATTTCAATTTCTTGTTCAAATATTCCCCTACATCTTTTTCGATGGCTTTGTTCTTTCGAATGGCCTTTTCGGCCTTCCTACCAATAGGTCTCTCAAAATTGGAAGTTTTACCAAGTTCGGACCCACAATCCCCTTCACTAATAGATATTGACTCCGAAGTTGGAGGCACGGATGATCTCGATCTAGCATTGTTAGGATTGGCAAACTTTGGTTGGTCCTTTAACATGAGCCAACAATGGCCAAGAAGAAAGGGTTTCTTGTGCTTTTCTAAATACAAAGTTTTCGCATTGGTGATCTAAAAAAAATTAAAAGAAATATAACATGATTAATATCTTCAAACTATTGGTGAATGGACATGTTAATACTATTGCAATATAATTTATACCTTATCTTCTTCGATTATACCACTTTGATGAAGTGCGTTAACTTGAGCCATACACCCGGAAAATTTATTTGTCTTTTCACTAATCGTTCCCCAATGACTTAGCAAGGAGATAACAGTACGTGCGGTACCGGATGAATTGTACTGCATGAAGTATTCCCAAACTTTTTGACGAAAGTTATTTTGTGTTTGTTCATTATTGTTTATGGTATCAACACTAGTATTAAGCCATGCTGCCACTAGGAGTTTATCTTCCTCTACACTAAAGTTAGAGCCCTGTTTTCCTTTTGTAGAAGAGGCATTTTCAACTTGTGGTGGAGGTGGAGGTGGAGAATCAGAAACTGACACAGGAGTATTTTGAGACGTTCCCAAAAATTGTGAGTCAATTTCTATATCCCCGTTCATGATTGATACCTGTGATAAATGTTAGGTCTCTACGTAACTCTGTGTCCCTACGTGACTTCATAAAATTAGAAAAAAAAAATATAAATTTCCTTGCACACAGAAAATTTCCAAACTAACATTTATATCAAAACTTAAAACACTTAGAATTATAACAATAGTACATGATTATGCATAAATACTTAATTGACATGTAGCTTAATCTCATTAAAATGACCACAAGAAATCCTTTTTGTGTGCTTCTCTTTGTGGTTTTGTGCAACACAACAAATTACAGAGACAACAAAAAATGTAAACTTCCCTGCACAAATTACAGAGACCACAAGAACTTCTATTACAAGAAAACCACACAACAAATTCCTGCAAATAGAAAATTCCCAATGCATTCCAATACAAATACATTATGTCCATTCCAATACAAATACATATACATTTTGTCCATTCAGATGTTATACCCAGCAAAAACAGCAAAAAAATCCCATAGTGACAAATCAAAAATCACATACCTCACATAGTTCAACATCATTGCAAACAATCCTACATAGTGCCAACTGCCAACACACCATATCACATAGCTATATTTTTCACATAACACCAAGTGTATACAAAGGTTTTTTTTAATTTTGCCGACAACACACCATTTTTCACTGCAAAATAACACCATAACATTGCATGATGACACAAACCCAGAAAAATTAAGCCAAAACAACGAACACCTAAATGAAAAAATTCACTGACCTAAAGTGGATCGGCTGGGACAGCAAGGTCTGAGGCGATCTGAGAGAGATGGGCGGCTGGGATGGCGTTGGTCTGAGGCGATCGACGGCTGGGACGACGATGGGTTGAGCTTCGGCTGAGACGACGTCGGTCTGAAAGCTTGAGCTTGAGAGATGGTGAGTTTCAGGTGAGATGGTGAGAGTGAGCTTGAGAGTTTCAAAAAGGTGAGAGCTTGAGAGAAATTTCAGATGGGAGCTTGAGAGTGACACTGAGAGAGAGCACGGTGAGATGAGAATAAAAGAAATGAAAAAAAATAAACAAAGTAGTATTATTTTAATCCGGGGGTGAATAAAAAATTAATTTTTTTTAGATGTTTGCTACAGTGCACATCTATAGATAGATGTGCACTATACCAGTTCAGCTAAAAATTATACCTATACCTCCACTGCTGCATGGCCGTTTTTGGTATTTTGGTGGAGTTAAAATAGCATTATAGCTATTTAACTCCACTGCTACAAATGCTCTTATGAACTTATGTTGTTTGGGTGTTTATGTATAAGGATGAGTTTTTTTTTTTTTTTTTTTTTTTTTTGGGGGCCTAAAGTAAAGGGAATGCATCAAAGTTTGGCTCCCCAACCAACCATGAATAATCAACTCATTTGAGACTTTACTTTCATCTTTTGAGTTATTTAGGAATATAAAATTAATTTCATTACCTTGTTTATTACTGGTTCTGGGTTAGGTTTCCTAACCCTTTATGGGGCAAGCTGTACTGGGCAATTTTGGACATCCAAATTTCAAAGTGACCCAAACTTTGGACATTGAGAACTCTAGCTTGGTCTGCCCTATGATTTTTGAATCAAAATGATCAGCAAAATTCTCTTCTTTAGTATTGACATTATCTTTTTATAGCCCTCCTCATCAACAGACTGATGCTTATTGGTTTTATCTCTTTACTGGTGGATATCAGGGTGCAGGCTTATTTACTCCAGTTTTCTTTGGTGGTTGTATGTTTTATTAGTTGAATAGGATAATAGTGATCTTTTAATAACTAATTTGGATCAATTTATCTTACTCGTGAATCTTATTGAATATTTGACAATTATGCCCTGTATTGACTACTAATGGTATATGTAGTACCAAGGTGAGAGGCAAGGGCTTGGTATCACAACAGCTACATATATTTGTTCTATAAGTGTAGGCTTAGCAATATCAAAAAGTACCAACTCTACAACTAACCATGAAATGACAACTAAAACTAGAGACAGCTTAACCATGAAATGACAACTAAAATTAGGAGCATCTAAACTATGAACTGTACTCTCTAAGCATACTTTTCCCTAAAACTTAAATCATCAATTTCATCTTAAAAAATAAAAAATGAAGAGGGAGAAAGGGTGTTAAGGGTTTCACTTTCATGTTGAATAATAAGTATCCTATGTTCAGCATTACTTTTCAGCACTTCTTTCACATAGCAGTAAAATTGAATGTTCATGTTCAAAGAGATAATTGTTTCTCAAAATTTTTTAAAAACAAATGTTCAAAGAGATAAAGAATGCATGTCAGATATATCTCTCTTAATTATATACTAACAATTATCATCTTTTACCCAAACAAAACTCTCTAACCTTAGCAAACCCATGGATTATAGTTGAAAGCAGAGGGAAATCACCCATCGTAATAAGCAAAAGACAGAGGTCTCAAAAGACAGAGGTCTTACAATCTTCATATTAAAAAAAACCTAACATAAAAATGTTCAAATCCAACCTTATATTCACAGCATTTGATTGTTCAAGATAGATTTACGAGATCTGCAGTAAAATATTTATGAAATATAAAGGCAAAATCATGAAAACCGAGAGAAATAAGACTGTACCAATAGAGGGCTCACAAATTTCTCTTCAGCAGACCCACAGTGCCGCGATGGGTTTACAAGTTGAAGGTGAGGAAGTTGAGCAACATGGGATACCTGGGTTGTGTTCAGAGTTGGGAGTCTGGGATTCCTTCGTGTGGGTTTCTGGAGTTTGAGATGAGGGAGGGATCTAACGCAGTGGAGGCGAGGAAGTGAGGGGCAATGAGATCCTTAAGCCAGGTCCAAATGTTGAGAGGAACTGAGGTATTGCGCAGACAGGTTCGAGATGAGGAAGATGAGCATCACTCCTATTTATGATGTTGGGCTTTTGCACAGACAGGTTTTGATATTTTGCCAATTTTGGGTTTCTGAAGTTGGGGAGGAAAGGGCGTGAAGAGGAGAGAGAGAGAGACAATGCGGGTAGGATTGGTGACCGTTCAGTACACCAGATTTGCAATTGATATTTGTGGGACCCAGTGAGTGACATAAAGATGAGTGTTTGAATTGAAAAACTCACGGAGATATTCCACCTAAACAAGCCACAAATAGAGTTATCGGAAATTGGGGTATTTTTGAGTGATGAGTGATGAGTGACGAAAATTGAGTGATGAGTTTTGAGTGATGAAAAAAAATAAACCAAACAAGGCCTTAGTTTCTAATTTTGAAACTAAGAACTCAGAAGCTCAGAACCTCACTAAGAGTTTAAGAAAATTAGAGAGAGAGAGAGGAAAATAGAGAAGTTTATGAGAGAGTTGCTCTTCTCTATTGGTGTGTCTTGAAGTGTTGATGAAGAGCTCTTTTTATAGTTGAGTTTAAGGGGAGGGGGGGGGGGGGGGGTTTAGCAAATAATCTCTATCAAAATCAGTCTCAATCTTCATAAAATTTTTAGAAAATTGTTCTTAGAATTTGGCCAAGAATGGTAAGTTCAGCTTTAAGGTGTTCTTGTTGTTTGGGGTAATAGCAGTTGGAGGTTCTGATTTAGCATTAAATGCTGATTGTCCTCAGCCAATGAGATTAGAGCATATATTAGGCTAATGATCTTGGTTGTCTGCTGCTAGTATCAGAGCTTCCTAGGATAGATTGTGTCACCCCAAGCTAGGTGTCAATCTTGGAACCCTTTATTGGAAACTCTACTGGAGATCTCCTTGGTGCCCTCCAAACCACATTTCCTTAAGTTTCCCCATTAGGGCTCATGTGCTTGGTTCATGAACCAGAAAATATACATTTTTGGCATGGTAATGAGCTATTTATAAGTGATTCTAGAAGCTTCTATGGTCTGTTCATGGCCACCCCTTGTTCTTTGACCAAATGTGTTGGAGATGAGAGAGAGAATGGCTGGCTTCAGCTTCACAGCTTTATGTCTTGTCAGCACAACTTTATGTCACATCAATAATCATGAAAATCAACTTGCTAAGGAAGAGTGTAAGCTTAGCTAGACATGTATCCCATTCTGATATGATTTAACAAGATTAAAATGATGGTAGTGGGCCCTAATTGTTAGCTTAGTTATGCTGAAACTTGACTAGTGGCTAGTCTAACCACTTTAGTTACTTAAGTGAGCTTTAGTTGCTGAGATTTGCACATGGGTTAGGCTATCTCAGCTGGGTCTTGTTGTTGGGCTTTTTTCGGCTTGTTCATCCCTACAAAATGAATAGTTTTGCCATGGGTAATATACATGAGCTTTTATAGTTAGAGTTTCTTATGAAAAAAAAGAAAAGAAAAGAAAAGAAAAAAACAAGCATAGTTCCCATTTTGTAGAAGAAATAGTTTTGAAATATGGGTAATATGTCATAAGCAATTTATGTTTCCCATGAGTTAGGAAATTTAATATATCAAAATATGTTTTTGCCAAATAATAGTTTTGGGCTTTGAATATAATTCTTTTGCCAAATAATATTTGGGCTTTGGTAGAATAATTGTTTGCCCAATAGTTTTGGGTTTTATTTTTATTTTTTATAGAATGTGCCAAAATAGTATTTGAGCTTTTTGTAAATAGTTGCCAAAATATTATTGGGCTTTTACGAATAGTTGCCAAAATAGTATTGGGCTTTTTGTAAATAGTTACCAAAATAATATTTGGGCTTTTGTAAATAGTTGCCAAAATAATATTGGGCTTTAATGAATAGTTGCCAAAATAGTATTTGAGCTTTTGTAAATAGTTGCCAAAATAGTATTGGGTTTTTGTAAATAGTTTGAGATTTTTGTAAAAATATTACCATGTAGCAACGGGATTTGTAAAAACGTTGTATAGCAACAGACTTTAGAGTGCCATGTAGCAACGAGCTTTAGAGGTGTTGTGTAGCTAGACAGGCTTTAGGGTACCGTGTAGCAATGGATTTTTGGGTGCCGTGTAGCAATGGGCTTTGTAAGAGAGTTTTGTTGGGCTTTTTGGGTTTTACCCATAAGGTAAATGAGTTTGGGCTTTTATAGAGATGACATAATTTTGTGGCCCATTTTTGGTAATGGTATTGGTATGAGAAGTATTTGTGTGGGCCCAAGTTGGGTAATATAGGAAATATTTGTGAGAGCCCAAGTTGGGTAATATGTGAGAAATAATGGGTAATATTTGTGAGGGCTCAAGTTGGGTAATAATATTGGAAATATTTGCGTAATTTGTTGGAAATATTTGTGGGGGCCCAAAATAGTTTATGGGCTTGTATGAGTATTTTTGTGAGTGGGCCAATGAAATTAGGACTTGAAAAATTGTACCTCAACAAATGTCAAGTTAGAAATTTGGAGAGAACAAGCTTTCAATTGAGAAAGACAAAAAAAAAAAAAAAAAAAAAAAAAAAAAAAAAAAAAAAAAAAACATGAAACATAAGTTTAGTAAAAGAGGAAACAAAAATGAAGGGCCATAAGACTTGATTCCTACTATAATTTCTTGATCTCAATCGTATATTCATATTCTTGTATGTTTACAAAACCTAAATCCTTATTCTCCACCAAACTGATGCTTCAAAACCCAGGTTACAACCCTCAATTTGCCACTCTCCAAACTTCCCAGAAACATGACAATCAATTTGTTGCAACCTAAGTCCTCACAAGCATAAAAAAAAAAAACCACCTTTATTAAACAAGACAACCTTTAAACTCATCAATTCTACGATTGTCCTATGTTAGAGTTAGAAACCCAAATGACACATGTCCAATGGCTTTGAGTTGCCTTGACAAATAAAGACCAATTTATTTGAACGACGTATGCTAAAACAAGGGTCTCCTCATGGTTCAAAAATCAACATAGAATAAAATCCATCTTAATTTTAAAGGGTTCATTACATCTTTAAATCTTATGACTCTGTAAAGGACTTTTCTCTAGTGAGATTCACCAAAGCAATTTATTTAACGACTAAAAAAAGCAACTTGCTAATGTGGCTGGATTGAGATTTTATAATGATGCATTAGCCATCAACTTATTTTGTTTATGCACAACTCTATAAAAACCTTTTTTTTTTCAAAGTACAATCATTCTTTGACCTAATTTTAGAAAAAAATAAAACTAAATAAGTTGATGCACAAAGAATTAAAACTAAAATTAAAATTAAAGAAAGGATTAAAAAAACCCAAAAAAAAAAAAAAATTACAGAATGGAAGAAAGCTGACAATGACGGCATGAAATTGAGTGACAAGAGTAGCGACTAACGAGGTGTGTGTGTTCAGAAACACATAGGAATAAATAGTATATATTAGTAAAATATAAAGAGTATTATACAAATTTGGGCCAAATTCTCAATTTTTTTGGAAGTAATGTTTCATTCCGTGGCAGCCCATTATTTTCGGAGGAATCAAAGATTGAATTATTGATTCATTAAAAAAATAAATCATTTTAGAATTTTAATTTTACTGGAAAAAAGAAAAAGAGAGAGGATAATTTACAAAAATTTCCTTAGGTTTAGTGGAATGATACTGTGAGTCCGTTTGGATTGAGCTTATTGTTGCTGAAACTGAAAACTGAAAACACTGTAGCAAAATAATTTTTAAATGTGTGAATAGTGTCATGGGACCAATAAACAGTACATGAGCAGTATGTAAACAGTGCATGAATAGTGTTTTTTGTTCCCTGCACAGTAATTTTACTGTTCACGTGCAGAGAAAAAAAAAAAAAAAAAAAAAAAGCATGAAAACGCAGGGCTGAAACGCAACTTTCAACCCTTCCCAAACGCTCACTGTATCCCAAAACTTAACAAAATAACACTCATCCATTAACAGAACATTCCAAAATCTAAGAAAATTCTCTTCATCAAGTTCTAACCCATGGTTGAATGAATAATTTTTTTATTAATTAGTATTAAATATTACTATTCAACCAACTTAAACACCATAGGCACTTTCCAGCAACTTCTAGTTACTTGATTTCTTAACATTTTGAATGATCGAGTGGTTTCGTTTTGAGTTTATTTGCTCAATTTCTTTAAAGTTTTGAACAATAGATTTGGCTTCAAAGTTATTTTCGTTATTTGGGTTTAAACTTTAAATATTTGAACTTCTGATTTGAGTTTAAAAATTTGAACGTTTAAAGTTTAGGATTTGAACAATTTCTTTAAATTTCTTCTTTATTCTATTCTAATTTGGGTTTAAAGTTTAATTTCTTGGTTTGTGATGGTTGGTGTTGTCCAGTTATTCACAACGTCACATAATATATGGCGGTGACAACTATATCTCCACAGAATTTACGCTTTTTCCATCCATGATTATCTTTTCTATGTGATATTCTAATTAACTAAAGGTTTCTCTTTGCCTTTTGCTTCACTAGGCTTTCCTACTTCAACTGTACAAATTCTTGAAAGTTTTCTCTCATTTCATTTTCATCACCTCCAAAAACATTTTTAGTAACTTCCATAATTTATTATCTCTCATTTCTTCCAAGCTTAAGTAAATCTTTCATTACCAAGGTCTTCACAGTTCCATCAAACATCTTAACTTTTACTATACCTATTCTCACAACCTTTATCTTTACTATTTGCTGCAGCAACTGCTGCATCCGCGGACTTTAATTTCTGACTACATGACTTTTCTTAGACTCCTCTAACTTACCTTTCAACTTCAAACATTAATACTGATTATGCCCCATCTATGCCATTGACAATAACAGCACTCCATATATTATTAATTTATTTCTTTCCTCAATCTAGTCTTTGATCTTGACTTCTCCTTATCATTCTTCCCATATATATGACCCACTCCTACCACAACTTAAAATAAAAAATTCACCGCAGATGCCCTAACTTTTAAAATATCTGTTTGTTTCTTGACATTCATTATCTCCAATAGATTTTTTTTTTTTTTTTTAAATTTTAAAAAACCTTCTAATTAACTTTAATGTCTGCTTACCAACTAGTAGTTTAATTAGTCACTAGGGTGCCCTACAAAGAAGGGAGCAAGGTTAAGAGCAACAAAGTTGAATCCACCTCAATCTTAGTTTCCATGGTTTTCAATTGAGTAGTTAATCTATTAAAAATATTCAAATGATCTCTAATATTAGTTTGTCAACAACTTTGGCACATACACTTTCTATAATTCTCCCCCCCCTCCCCCCCCCCCCCCCCCCCCCATAATTCTTGGGGAGAAGTCTTATTCAACACAATACTTTACATTCTCAAAAAAAAAAAAAAACTTTACCTCAACATTATTCTTATTTTATTGGGCTCAATTAAGTATCCTAATAATTTTGTATTAAAAACAAGTCTAAGAACTTGTTGACATCAAATAAAAGTATAAATTTTAACCCCAAAAAAAAAAAAAAAAACTCATTTTAAACTCATTTGTTTACATATCATACGATTCTATGATACGATACAATGATAGATACTTATGTAATATATGATTTATGAGTACTTTTAATATGTTTTATATATAATACGAAATATATTGTGTATCGTATTGTACTAACAACAATGCACAAGTCATGAACAATAAAGCTACACCCTATTTTTAAGGCACTGACACACCTCAATGTTGGACTACTATTTTTAATAGGATTAGTAAAACCTCCTTTTTATCCTTCTAGTCATTGTCAATATGAGATTCCAAAAACAATATAGAAAATTTGAACTTCCCCTCATAGGCGGGACTTAACATGGTCCACTGAAAACCGAGTAAGGATCATAATAATTTTTTTTTTTTCAACCTATTTTAGACCCAAATCCAATTTGACTCGTCCGACCTTACTTGTCAAGTCTAGCAAAAATCTACTTATTTTCTTGCAAGATTCTATTTTCAAATCCAATCTCGGTTTCTGCTTGTCAATAGTTAGCTAGTAAGATTATAATGAAATGTTCCAAATTCGACGTACGATGCCGTCGATATGTCCGAGTGGTTAAGGAGACAGACTCGAAATCTGTTGGGCTTTGCCTGCGCAGGTTCGAATCCTGCTGTCGACGAGCAAATATAATTAGATTTTGCTTTGTGTTTTTTTATACCTTGAATGTGATTTTAATATCTACTGCCAAATTCTGACACTTTTACTGAGTTTACATCCTCTTGGATTTGATGGATTATCTTGAGATCCAAAAAGAATAAAGAGCCTCACCTTAGCCTTATGAGTTATGACCAAATCCTTGCTCAATTGAATTATCATGTAATGTAAGGCAAGAAAAGCATGAGCTGTTTCTTCTGAGAGCCTGACAGTGGTAACAGCCCGGATTTAAATTTGAAGAAATGGTGGATCTTTGTAAGCAAATGGGGGACAGAGCATGCCCATTCTCTAAATTGGACGGCAATGGCTTTTAATGACCTCCTGGCTCCTGCATTTATAGGGCCCATTCCACAGAGTTCCGCATGTTTCGAGTCTTGTTACTTCGCCCAGTCTTTTAGCCCATTATTAATTCACCAACTTCACCCTCATTTAAGCTTCGTCAGTTTGCTTTCAACAAGTGGGTCCGATTGCATAATGGATTACCAAATGGTTTTTTTTTTTTTTTTTTAATTGAATATCTATTATTTATAAATAAAAGGAGAAATGTTATCCACCTAATATTTTTATAATACTTTTATAACAAATCTTAAATAGTATATTTTTATTAATTGTTAATGAAGTGTAAAAAAGTAATTTAAATTATAGAATCAAATTAGAATCAATAACAACTAACCTATTACTTTGTTATAAATAAATTAGTAATGCTTAGGATTACGATAACTTTTACAACAAATCTCAAGTAATCATGGGTGGCCATTGGTTAATACTAGTGGGCAAAAAGTAATTACAGTAATGATTTCAAATTAAAACTAGTAATAATTTACCGCATAGGATTTATTACCGACACGTTACGAAATGATCTCTTTTCTATAAATAAATGCCCTATTGACTTAATAGAATTAGGGGCGTACGTAATTCCTGCAGGTAACCCAATTCCACTTCAAAGTTCTATTTTCTTCTCAGTTCAATTTCATGAGCTCTCCCTTTCGCTTGACGTCGACATACATATAAAAGAATCCGTTTAAATTAAGAATTTTGTTCATATATATATATATATATAATTAAATTCTTACATCAATTCATTTTTTTATACATTTAAATGTATGAAAATAAATTCAATAAGAATTTGGCTTTTTAACACAAGTTATCAAATCCGTTTTGAAACAATATATTCTAAATATATATGTAAAAAATAAAAATAAAACAAATTAAATTGTATGGAGGAACAAAGTGCGAGAGTTGGAGACGACACCAGAGATTAGGACAAGTCGCCTAAGTTGCCACAATCAACTTAAACTTGGGAAGACAATTAGGGTGGATGAAGGAGGGCTTGGTGGTGAAATAATTAACACCGATGATGTTGATGTGTTGATAGAGTAGTAGTTAGGTGATTGAGGTCTAAAGAAGATAGCAGTAGCAGATGGTGATTGTAACAAGCTAGGAAAGTGAGGGGAGCCAAGAGCCATTGGATCCACCAACGTCTCAGCTATTATTATAGTTAATAATTTTATGAGTTTAACAAATACTGATATAAGTTCTACTTGAGATTTATCTAATTACTAAAAATCATGACAAGAGAATATAGGTGAAATTCTGAATATGAAAAAATTACAACACAATTTATTCATATTCAATATATGTAACAAATAAATACAATACACTGGATGAACTATCTTTTTACGGGTTTCTAATTTTTTATTATATATAAAAACTACTTAATATTAATTACATTTTATTGTTCAGATTGATCTTAAGTAATACATATAGGTTCTTTTGTAATATATATATATATATATATATATATGTGATGTGTTTATGTTCTATATATTTATGAGTCTACAGTGGCATATGTATATTGGTTAGAAATTTTGCCCTCGCATCAAGTAAAATTCTGTCTCCGCCGCTATATATATATATATAATGATACTGACCTAAAAAATAAAAACTCTTACTCGCTAAATTTTAATCTAGAAACAAACCTTGTCCATTTTCTAACAACAAATGAAAATGATTATTCTGTGAAAAGTCCATTGTATCCGAGGGCGTGGCATATGCTTTTGGCAGTTTGTGCAAACATGCAATTGACGCTAAATTGATTGATCGCTATCTAGATAAGAAAAAACGAGAAAAAGAGAAAGAAAAAAGAAAAAAAAAAAGGTGATTGAACATTGCGTACGCTGATAAGGTACGTCATGAGTCATGATTTCCCATCAGCGTGAATGTGATTACTGATTAGGCCTCGTAAAAGATAATGGGGTCAAATGATCGCATAATTATCATGTGGATCCTCACAAATTTTCCATTTTGTTCGAACTTGCTCTTCTTCTTTGTTTTTGTCTGGTTGTATGAGTCATGAGGACCCAAGCTTGGCATGTAGTAGAGAAGTAGGTCCAATTCCAACACACAATTTTTATTGAGTACTAGTAGCGGTAGTGGTGTTGGTGTACGAGCTATAGACTATAAATACCAAAAGATTTTATGTCCGGCCATTATATCTTTCTCTGGTTACAGCAATTAAAACAAACAAAAGCTCTGGGGTAGCATAGGCATGAAGAATAACAAATGTGAGAGATGGGAAAACGATGGTTTGGGGGTAAGGTAATGTGTTGTGTTTCATTTCATAAGAGAAGAGGAACGAGAAGAGCATCGATCACGCACCGTTTGTCAGAAAATCTACGCTCCATATATCTTGTCGGCGACTTAAACAGCAGTTTGTCAAAATAGTTGGGACCCATATCACTGGAACGTCTTATCTTCTCTCTCCTCCATTGTTTTTGGCTTTACCACTTTTTCCATTACTGTAAAGACTAAAGAGCCAACTGCCAAGGGCCACCGACTGTTTCCTACAACCCTGACGTGGTGTGGGGAGCAGCTGCCTCCTACCTAAGCCCTTCCCATGCTCTAATTAATTGAAACTAACTCATCAACGTCAATGATCTCTTCTCCTTTCTCAATTATACAACAAGTTACTATCATTACTATACATTATTAAATTTACTGTCTCCTAATAGCTTAAACTTTTAAGAGAATTATAATTTATAATGGTATCAAAATGAAATATCTTAATTTTAATCTCTTGTGTCAATCTTATCTCTCATTTAAATTTTCATGCGTTGGATCTTTACTTAATAGTGGCTCACGCATAAAGAGAAAGTTTTAGATTAAATAATTAATTTACAATTTCCTAATAGCTTAAACTTTTAAGAGAACTATAATTTATTATTATGGTATCAGAACAAACGGTCTTAGTTTCAACTCCTTGTGTCCACACTTAATGATGGCTCATACGTGAAGGAAATTGTTATATTAAATTATTGAATTCACCGTATCCTAATAACTTAAATTTTTAAGCGAATCGATAATTTATTAACTACCTTATAAAAGCAAGTCTTAATTTGTAGACCTAAAATAGCTTTGAATCATTTCAAAGCTATTTGGGATCAATGCCTGCAATAAACCATCTGTCTTCCGCTTGGAATGTGGAACCAATGGTTTCACATTTATCCCGCACCAAAAGACGGGGATGAAAACAACTTGCATTAAAAGTTTATCATTATTTTTTTTTGCCTTTTGTTTTTAATTTTTATCTAATTGGTCACACAAAGTCAATTGTTTCACTATTTAATCAAAACCTTAAAGTTTAATGATTTGGATTCAATCATGTTATATTTGATGTAGAACTTTTCAAGTCGCATGCATATATCTTAGAATCTCTCCTCTTATGTGAGTCATACAGGCTTTTTATTTCTAGTTCCATGCACCCGATCTTATTCCACCCATATGAAGATCTACCACCATCATACCTTGTCGCACATGCATGACTGTCAATAATTCTTAAACCACTTGATAGAGAGATATGTAATATCTTGAGAGGACTCTAAGTAAGGCCATAATAAGGGATGGCAACAAGTAGGGAGAGTTAAATTAGGGGTGCCCAGTTTCTACTAAGTGGGGAAAATGTGCACAAGGCAAGGAGAGATATGTGGCCCCATTTGGTAACGGTATTTAAACAACAAAAATTGTTGTTTAAATACCATAACACGTATTTTTACATTCTTTTTTACTCACGTATTTCCATAAAATTTAAACAATGTTACTAGAAATCTTTTACCAAACGGGCCCTAGTATCTTAAGATGACTCTTAAGGCCATAACTGGGGATGACAATGGATAAGGAGAAGTTAAATTAGGGGTGCCCCATTTCTACTATGTGGGGAGCATAGCAGCATTGGGTAGGAACAAAACAAGTTGGAGGTATCTTCTTGTTCCTAATAAGGTTGATCCAACATTAATAAGATTGAAATACAGAACAAATTGACATTAATGAGATAGAATTAAAAGAGTAAGGGGAGGAATAGTCATAAAAGTGCTAAAGAAGTAAGAACATTACTGTACTTAATATTTTTTCTATTTGATAATTACAATATTGGGGGAAGGGGATTTTTTTTTTTTTTTTTTTGATATCACAATGAGGAGGAGGGATTTGAACCATAGGTGTAGAGGTGTCAATTTGGGTTAATTAGTGTGTTGTATTTGTGTCGAGGTAGGGGTATTCAGCTAAATGACTCAACTTAAACCCGACCTATTTAATAATCGTGTTATAACCCTTCAACCATAATCCGAACTGTTAATAAGGCGGGTTGACACAACCGACCCACTTGACATGCTTAATAAATAGGTCATGTTGGGTTGACATGAATGTAACTCAACCTATTTTAATATACATAATATTAAATATAACATTCATATATAAATAAGTCCTTTACATCCCAAAAGTAGTGCATATACTTCAAGTATTCAACCCACATTCAAAATAACATAATTTAACAAAAATAAAATAAAATAAGATATTTATAAGAAGGTTTAGAGATTTAGGGTTTGTTTGGTTTAGAGATCTAGGGTTTGTAAAGTTTCAATTTACAATTGTATCACTTATAAGTTTTTGTAATTATTCACTCTTCTTTTTAAGTTTAAAATAGATGTTGGATATTTGACAAATCTAAAATAAAATGAATATTTATTTGTTATACAAGTTAAACGGGTTGTGTTAAATGGGTTATTTCGGATTGACACAATTAAATTAGCGTATCAAACGTGTCTATTGCAAATCACGCGGGTTGACCTGCTTATGACACGTTTCATATTGTGTCGCTTTTGGGTTAACCCATTTGATGACCCAAACCTGCTAAGGCCCAACTATAACCCGCAAAACTCATGTCGTATTCATATCGTGTTCACGGGTCATGTCAAACATTGATACCCCTACATGGATGTCTTAAAAAGATTAGGAGTTGCTAACTCAGTTGAACTACTAGGCTCTTGGTGTGGGAAGAGGATTTAAACATTGGTTTTCCTTATAAAAGAGAGAAAACAATGCCATCAAGTTACAAAATTCTTGGCTTTAATTCAAAATTTTAAGTTTCAGAGGTTAAACCATAATATATTTTAAGTTTTTAAGTTTTTATTAAACAATGGTAGGACCACATACTTTCACATATATTTTACTACAACTGTATGTCTTATGTGACAGATTATAAATAATGGAGAAAAATGATAGCTTCATATAATATTGACAAATAATGAATCACAGTCTATCCTGTAGAACATATCCGACAATATATGTGAAAGCATGTGGTTGTAGCATTATTGCTTTTCATTTTGATTGTACATAAAATGGCAATTAGGTAAGCCGATTAAAATATTACATAATTTATTAGAAAACCCTGCCCTATTGGAGAATGGAGTTAGAAAACAGAAAAATTCTCTTAGATACAGTCTGAAATCATCTTATCTAATAAATTAAAAACGTGTGAAGTGTGAACTACGGCATTTTGCTACAGCCGTCACCCTCTTGTATAATTGTTTACTCAATTATCAATCTAATTTATGTTATGTGTATGTAGACTTGGATATATTTTACACACATTGCACGCACACAACAAAATGAGGCAGTTTTTATTTATTTATTTATTATTATTATAAAAATAAAAATAAAAATAAATGAATAAACAAATAGAGAGAAAGTAAATGTGGTTGTTGCTTTAACCAAAAAAAAATGTGGTTGTTGCATACATCATACATGTATGGCAGTGAAATTGCATTTCAATTAGTATAAATTATCACAGTTGAGGTAGGAGTGAAAATTATAGCCGACAAAGTACGCAATTCCAAATGCGAAAATTCTCTTCTAGAACGATATATACGTCATCAATGATTGCGCTAACAGCTTACTTTAATTAAGTGTTGGAGCCATTGATTACGTTTTGATCATCTCGTAAAGCACAACCGACATTTATTTATATACATATTTCTCTCTGTTTTCCAAGGACTCCGCCAATAGTTTCCACTGCCTAGTTTTATAGGATTATGCCGCCAGTGCCAGATGGGGGTAAGTGGTAACCATAAATTTAAATCTTCATTGTCTTTTAACTAACTTGACATGACACACGGTACCCTGTCAGATAGGGTGATCTTTCTTATAGTCTAATCAAGACCTATAGAAGGTCTAGAAAGTTTAGGACAAAGGTAACACGTAGAATATATCAGAGTCACGTAGGTTGGTGGTTTAGGGTATTTCATCTTATACCATTGCCGCGCTAATTGCTCACCGATACAACACTTATTTTATTATTTTATCACATCATTTTGTAACATCTTAATTATCAGATATTTTATAACTCAATTCTATACATTAAAATAACATTTACTACACATTAAAATAATATATTATCCTTTTCCCCATTATCATCAACAACAACAACATCAACAACAACCCGCACCGTAAATCAACCGCCACAGTCTACAACCACCAGCCACCCCCACAGATCAACCACCGACCACCAATATCAGCCACTGCTACAAAAAAAAAAAAAAAAGCTTAAACAAACACTACAATCAAAACCCAATCAACCAAAATCAGCCAACCCGATCAACCCAAACCCAAACCCGATCATCATCATCAACAACAACGGCACAACCACTTCCACTGCAACAATGCCGACAGCCACCACCGGCACAAACCCACATCCACCAACACCACCTTATAAATAAATTAAAAAAAAAAAAAAAAAAAAAAAAAAAAAACCACAACCAAAAAAATTGTTGCGGCCACAACCCACCCACCCACAACACCAGAAAAACACCAGAAAAATTGTTGCGGCCACAACCACCAGAAAAACAACAGAACCCACAACCCACCCACCCACAACACTAGAAAAACACCAGAAAAATTGTTGCGGCCACAACCCACCCACCGTCGACCCATCCTTCGGAACCCATTCACTGATTTCGCACCACCGATTTCGCATAACAGAACCCACCACCACCGATTCGCCCATCACCAGCTGACCCACCCACCACTGAATCTGACCATTGCAACCCACCACCAGTGATCTGCCAATCACCATCTCAACCCACCCACTGCCAAACCGGGTATCAAATCACGACCAAAAAAAAAAAAAAACCCCACAGCGACAGAGATCGGAGTGAAAGAAGAAAAGAGTGAAAAGAAAAAACTGAGGGTGATGTCTGAGAGGAAGAGAGAAAAACAACGAGATTGAGAAGAAAAAAGAGTGAAAGAAGAAAAGAATGGAGAGGCGTGATGTCTGAGGAAGAATGAGAGAGAAGAGAAAAGAATAAAGTGAAGAGAGAGGAGAGAGAGAAAAAAGAATAAAAAATATTAAAACTTATACCACACCAATTCCGTACTGTTGCAAATTTGCAACGATACTGTTCACATGTTGCAAAAATGATGAGATTTAGCACATCTGATATTTGGTGTTTTTTGTGTTTGGTGTGGCAAATGTGCCAAATATTTGGCATTTGGCACATTTGCCACACCTACTGTGGATGCTCTTAGAGCATCATCTTATTCTATTTTATCATCTTAAAAAGTTATTTTATTAATTATACCATATCATTTCACAATACATTCAACATCCTAAAACTCTATTTTTTTCTCATTTTATTTAAATATTCTTTTTTAATCCTTTTTTTTACTATTTTTCTTTTTCTCTTCCTTTTCCTCTCTTTCTCCTTCAACCTTTAGCATCGGCCTCTCTTTCTCCCTCAACCTCTAGCACCGGCCTAAACTTCTAGCAAACCCATACCCAGCAAAATCACAACAAAAAATCACCCAAATCAACAGAAACTTAATCAACCATCAAAAAATCACCCACAGCCACACCGATCTCGTCGCCACAACAACTACCAAACAGCCACTGACCCAGTCTTCAAGCCGCCGTTGCTGCCACCGTCGCCACCCAAATCTGACCCAAACGCCGGAAACCCATGCTCAACGACGATCTCCACATCTCACGCCCAATGCCGATCTCTACGCCCAACACCGATCACCACACCCAACGCCAATCTCCACCCCACACCCAAACACCGATCTCTGCGCCAAACCCCAAACGCTGATCTCCATACCACCACACTGATCTGCAACGAGAGAGAGAAGAGAAATAATGAGTGGGTGGTGGCTTTCCATGGCCGGTGACAGTGGGTCAGGCCATGGTGTGGTGGCTATGGGGTTTTGAGTCTAAAGAGAGGAGAGTAGAATGAGAGAGAGAAAAAAGATAGAGAAAAGAAAAAAAATAATGAGAGAGAGAGGAGAGAGAAAGTTGGTCGGAGTTTTTATAAAAAGTATGAGAGAGACAATTAAAAAATAATTTTTAGAAATACAATTGTGCTACAGTAGCATCTTATTAATAAGATGCTACTGTATCACTATTGTAAAAAATTTTACAATTCCAAATGTTTACAAGTCCAAATGCTGGGTGATTTTGGGCTCCTAATGCTAAATAATCCTTACATTTCCCATTTGGCATTCCCACTGGAGATGCTCTTAGGAATGTGAGTAGGTCAAATTAAGGAGATTTTTTGACCCAACCTATTATAGTGGGTTAAATTTTTTTAACTCAATTCAACCCATCACATAAGTCCAACCTAACCCACATGGGTCGGGTTGAACCCAGGAGTTGAACAATTTTTTTTATTACTATTATTGTTAAATTGAGCAGAAAAAAATATCACATATGCCACCTGAGTTAATAAACAAAATATATATTAATATATGAACTAATATTTCAACTCAGTTATACATTAATATATGAACTAATATACATTAATATTGGCTTTTATATAGGATAGGAGGAAGAGCTCATTATTTAAAAAAAAATTTATTAATTATATAATATATTTTAAATATATGGGTGGGTCGGGTTTGATGAGTTTGGAATTTTATGACCCGAACCCGACCCAACCCGCTTTCAAAAAAAGTTTTGTAACCTAACCCAACCCACCAAGCCCTAAAAACCGAACCAACCCAGTGGGTTGGGTCGGGTCAAGTTGGTTTTGGCGGGTTGGTAGGTTGGCTGCACACCCTTACTCACCATGGATGAGAGAGCTCTTCACAGCTAAGAGAGTCATAGAAAACATAATTTTCAATCTCGATCATTGAATTAAGTGTGTGTTTAGCTCCAATTTAAAAAGTCAATTTATTTTACTATTTAGCTTATTTTTATTACTATTTATGGGCCCCATTGCACTTTTTGGTACCATTTATGAGTCTCACTGTACTATTTCAGTTAACTTTTACCTTTATCTACAATACTTTCAGCAAAATAAGTAGACCCAAATAGACCCTAAATAAAGGATTATGTTAACATATATCCTTAGGACAACTGTTAATAAACCATAATAGAAAAGTCTTGACACCACTTTAATGGGAAGTATAAAAAGCTGTTAACAACATTTATTGTTTTATTATCTCCCAATAAAATGTTTCTAAAAATAGTTTCTAAATTAATGCGCCCTAAGGGCATTGGTTAACATTTCCCTTAAATAAAATAGGAAAAGTAAAAAATTAAAAATTAAAAAAATTGTGAGAGAGAAAATCAATTATATCAAGTGCATTTGATATCAATCCTAATTAGGACTTCTAGGCCAATGATCTTAATGATTTGAAGGCATTTCCCTATGTACGAAGTGTCTAGAGATTAGCAAGTTCTTTAGTTCTAGACCTAGATCTAAGGTGGGTGAGTGTAGGATAGATTTAGGAATTTCTAACTAAGATTGAAAAAACAAAAGAACTTAAGGAATGTCTAGAAATTTTGACACAATATTTAATTCAATTTATTGAAATAATTGATTTTGAATAGTAAAAAAAAATGATAATTTACCATACATGATCCATATTTCACCAGTTGATGCAAAAGCCATATCCTGGAAGTACTGTAACATTTTTAGGTATTCCAAAGGGGTAGATAGCTTAGAGCATTTACAATGGTGGAGCAAATTTTTTTAGTTTTTAGCATCTTAAAAACTTACTTTATCTATTTTAACACATTACTTTATAACACACTCAACATTAACGGTTCTATTTTTTTAGCACTTCCTTTAAATGTTAATTTTTTATTATTTTTTTATTCTTCATTTCTTTCTCTTTCTTCCTCTCTGTCTCTCTCTTCTTTGAAGAGATAACAAAAGGCAAGAACAACCATCACGCACAACCCACCACCAACAAAAGCAAAAGCAGTTGGCACAACCCATGGCCACAAACTTATTGTCCCAAAAAAAAAAAAAATTCACCCACACCCAAAAAAATTTTTAATTCTTTAATAAAAAAAAAAAAAAAAAAAAAAAAAAAAAAAAAAACCTAAACCCCCTAAATGTCTTCCCCTATGTCTAGCCCAAAAATCACCAGCTACACTACCAAGCCTAGAAGCATGCAACGATGTTGCCATAGTCTGAAAAAGTAGCAAGAACTGATGTGGGCGTGGTGGTTTAGGCCAAATCTTCAAACCCACCAAAAACAACCTCAACTATAACTAAAAAAAAAAAAAAAAAAAAACAAAAACAAAAACCACAAACCCACCAACCACACCACTACCAACTACCAGCACATCACAAACCACCTCAATCGAAATCCATACCAACAACCACAAGCCGGCCCACCACACCCACAACAACCCACCACCATCGCAACCTATAGCATGGCCCACCACCACAGGCCGATCAACGATCCACCACATCCACAACAACCCATAGCTTGATCAACAACCCACCACAACAACCCAATTAACTAACCACCAACCCAACCATTGCCACAACCAAAACCAACACAACCTAACCACACAAACCCACACCACCACTAACCATCGATCCAAACCACCCAACCACACAAACCCAGACAAACCCGAAACCCACCACAAACTCCACAACCTATGGTGAATAGCCTAACCCATGGTGAATAGGGCTGTCCATCAACCTGTTAATTCCAACCCACCCGCCCGACCAAAAGACCCACGGGTGAATCCGAATGCCCAGATGGGTTGAGTAACGAGTAAATTTAAGAATCGGTTTTTCGAGTCGGTTTCGAGTCCCTTGAATTCTAACCCATATAAAACAACCCGATCACCCATAATTTTTAAAAGGAAATTCTTGAACCTGGTACCTTTTACGCTGAATACGCCTCAGACAACTAGACCCTTAACCCTTCTCAAAAACAAAAAACACACCTCAACCTTAACCCTTGTTAGTTTTGGAAAATTTTCTCTCTCACTCTCTTTGATCACTCTCTCAAATCCCCAATCCTAGCATCCTTACTGTCGCCAAGTTAGGCTCTATTGTCACCCCTAACCATAGGCTCCACACTACTGCCGACGCTGAGTTGGGCCTATTGCTGCCGTCACCACTGTCGCTAACTCAAAGTTCAACTTGAAACTCCTTATCTTGATTAATCCCTCCTCTGATCTTGTGCAGTTTGTGGGTTAGTGAAAAAAAAAGTTTTGTTTTGTTTTATTTATTTATTTATTTATTTTTATATATATTTTTTAATGTACTGATCTTGTGGATATGGTGATCGTGGGGGAAGGAATGGTGGTGGTGGTGTGGGTTTTCTTATCTCCTTCTTTTTCGTTTCAGTCTCATGGATTTGGTGTTTTTGGACTTGGTTTGTGTTATATGGATTTTGATTTCTTTGTTGTTGTTTGGGTTTTGATTTCTTTGTTCATTGGGTTTTGATTTCTATCTTGTTGTAATTTAGACCCAAAATCACCCAACGGTTTCAACCTGTTTAACCGATGACCTGTGTCTTCAGGTTCGACACGAACATTTGGTTGGCTGCGGGTTCATTTTTCATTCACCCGAGTCAATCAGGTCGGGTGCGAGTTAGCCCCAAACTCAATCCGACTCAAACCGTAGACAACCCTAATGGTGAACACTACAACCCAAGGCAAATGGCGCCATAGAGAGAGAGAGAGAGAGAGAGAGAGAGAGAGAGAGAGAGAGAGAGAGAGAGAGAGAGAGAGAGAGCTAGGCTTGAGAACAATGAAAGAGAAAGCATTGGGTATTAAAAATAGATTTTTTTATTTTTGGCAACCAACTACAATAAACTGTTATAGCAATAAGGAAAAAAAAAAAAAAAAAAATCTATAGCACCATTGATATAGGTTTTTTTTTTTTTTTTTTTTTTTAAATTTTTTTATTTGAGGTGCTAAAATAACTTTTTAGCAATTTTAGCATAATCAATATGGATGCTCTTACAAGTTAAAAACACTTTTGGGCCATCCAATGTGCCGAAAGCAAAATCCATTCATTGACTTGGGAGAAAATTTTGAGCGCCATATGATTGGTTAGCAATCTCCCGCATCGATAGTAAACAACAATGTTGCACAATCATGATGTAGTTGATGCTGGCATCAACCTGAAGAAAATTATTGGTAAATTAACTGAGCAGCAAAGACTAATGTAATCCGTAGTGTTAAAAATTGTATTTTTAATCCAAGTTCTTCTAGCTACAAACACACACTTTGTCACACTTTATTTGGAAGTTAATTGATTATTGAATTACATTTTTTTCACCAAGTAAAAAAATTGTGATTAAGTACGTGTCCCTATTGTTTTTTTGTTTTAATCCACACTTACATCTAGGATTCCTTCAGAACCCAAAACCCAAGCCCCGGTTAAACAATTTTTTGTTTGCACCTCCCTATGCGGTGGTCGTTCACGTGGGGGCAAAATATGAGAACAAGAAATTGCTTATGCGTACAGTTTCTTTTTAAATTCTGTCACGAGGTCAAAAGCCAATCCATTCATACACGTGTATGATTCGCTTTAGCTGGTAATATATATACAAAATTTTAAAAAAAAGTTAGAGAAACATTTTTTTGCGTTAAAAGGGATTTTATTGCAAACTGAAAGTACAGAACAGAGACTTCAAAGAGTTACAAACTACAGACAACATGACTTGACAACCACCGCTACAAACACATCAAACTATACAATAACACCACAACGACTAAGACACAGTATCAAGACAAACACAACAACAGGAGATATTCCACAAACATAGACAAAATGAGAATAACATAATAAAATAAATGATATTCCACAAATTTATGGCTAGTTGTGAAACTAACGAATTGCGGAACTTAGTAATGTAAGCTTGTAACTAAATTGGGGCATTAAAGTAGTTGAACATATGTTATGATAGGCTAAGATGGATGTGGTTAGTCTTGGTTTGTCTATTGTGGAGTCAACTTTAGCATGCACCCTTGGGTTATAGGGCACCCCCCACCCATAACGGATGGGTAGCAATTACAACAAGTAAAACTCAAAAAAATCCAATCAATAATCTACATATTTTATATATAATAACGCTTGAAATTTTATAGGTGTGTTCTGTATAAAAATTTGCAATCAACCCAACGGTGGATCCCGAAATTTTTGTATATACTATATATTTCTACTAAAGTAGTAAATATTTACAAAATCATAATTCATATAACCCAATATATGCTACAAACAATATATCATTAAGCTTCAACAAACTTTTGCCAAGATTTACAACAAAATTTGATATCTTAATATATGTATCTCCTTTTACAAAAAGAAAAAAAAAAATTGAAATTTTATTATATGATTCTTCAAAACTGGATAACATAGTAACTTAGCGAAACCATTTTGAATATTTTTCATCTCTCTCTCATTCATTTTTTTTTTCCTAATTATGTAAATCTCTCTCACACATTTTTTTTCCTGATTATATAAATCTCTTGAATTTTTCTCAACAAGCAGATTAAGTGTGCTTGCCATGAAGCAAATAAATGTGCAGTTGCTTTTACTGAGTTTAGATAATTTCTTTCCTACTCTTTTGTTACTCTTGATGAACCACTATCTATGGTGTAGAATTTTCTGGCTCTTGATAAAGCCAAGCTTTGTTATAATAGATTTCTTAAATCTTAATATATATACACATCTCCTTTTACCAAAAAGAAAAAGAAAAATGATATTATATTATAATTCTTCTTTAATACTAGATATCATAGTAGCTTAGCCAAACCATTTTGAATTATGTTTTTATTCCACTCTCTCTCTTATACACTCACACACACTTTTTATTTATTTATTTTTGACTATATAAACCTCTTGAAAGTTTTCCTCAACAAGTGGATTGAGCATGCCTACCATGAAGCAAATAAATGTGAGGATGTTTTTGCTGAGTTTGGATCTTTTCTTTTCTGCTCTTTTGTTACTCTTGGTGAACCACTACTTATGGTGGAGAATTTCCTGACTTTTGATAAAGCCAAGTTTTATTATAATAGACTTCTTAAATCTTAATATATACATCTCCTTTTATCACAAAAAAATTAAAAATTTCATGATAGTGCTTCTTCAAAACTAGATAACATTGTAGCTTAGCTAAACAATTTTGTATTCTTTTTTTATTCCTCTCTCTCTCTCTCTCCAAATCTGTTGGAGTACAAGAAGGTTAATTCTTCATTCCAGTGTGGCAGTGGTCAAGAAAGGAGCCTTCCATGTACTACAACAATTACAAATTCTTCTCCCAGTTCCACTCTTCCACCAAGGACTGACATAGCGGTTTTAGAGCTTCTCCGATACTGCTTTTGTGATTAGAAGGGGGAGACTGAGTTAAGTTTTTTGTTTGGTTTTGTGGAGCTTAGTTATGTTTGATCCGGTTGACGACCTGACGCAATCCGAATAATGTTGCGTGGTTTTTAATTGAAGATTTTTTTAGGTTTAGTCCATGGAGCGGAGGATGTAGAAAATGCAGTTTTGATGATTAGGGTTTGTTGTTGTAGTTTTTTGAGAGAGAGAAGAAGAAGAAGAAAAAAAGAAAAAAAATTCTACTGCCGCACTTTGTATTTTTCCCTGATAATAGTAAAATCCCTGCAACTCCTTAGATGTAGGCAAATTGAAGAACCACATAAATATTGTCTTGTGCGTGTAATTTTTTTTTTTTTTGCGTGTGCTTTCTCTATTTTATGTTTCTCATAGGTTGGGAATTTCGGGTTAATTCCCTACATTTTTTGCCCCTTTTGTGACTTTGCTATGCAAGCTTTTGGTTTTGCCACCTTTTCTTTTTTGGGTATCTGTTGTTCTCTTGTTTAAATTGGATCAAAGGTGAGGATTAGGGTTTAGAGTTATGTTTAGGGTTTAATTTTTGAAAAAAGATAATGGAATAATATGATCATTTTTTTATGGGTTCGAGTTCAACAAATAATATCAAACTTGTTTAAGGATTTCAAAATTTTGTATGTATATTTAGTTTTGATGGATTTTGTATAGATCTTTTGGTTCATAAAATTTAAGGATTTCAAAATTCCTTTTAGTGGAATGATGTGTTTGCTGGGGGAGATTGAAGAATGAAGAAATTGAGAGATAATGGAATCAGTTGGGAGAAATAATAAAATTAAAAATAAAAATAAAAAACTAATATTTAAATGAAATAGAGTTTCAAGTAGAAAATTGGATAGTATATTTTTACAAGTGATTGGCTAAAATATAAAAAATACGTTCTTATGTTATTCTAGAACATTTGCATTAGACAATGGAAAATAGAAAAATGGTTCAATTTTACACATCCAAGCCTCAAAATCACCCACATTAGTCAAGTTAAAGATGCGTAAATTTGCAAAGTTGTTATAATAATCGTATAAATTTATACTATTGTTATTCATTTTGTATTTAGTTTTTTATTCTTTTTTTTAATATATTTTAAGGATAAAGAAAGATAGTGATTAGTGGTTGTTGGATGTGAAGAAAGAAAAATAATTTAAAAAATAAGAGAAATTGATATTTTAATGAAATAGAGTTTAAAATATATCTAATTTGATATAGTTATTTTTTAAAAGTTTTCACGTAAAATAGGAAAAAAAAAATTCTTATGCCAAAATAAACATAAATTTTTGACTAGCTGATCTGAATGTTCAAGAGAAAATTTTCGAGTAAATTAATGTGAATGATCTCTCTCTCTCTCTCTCTCTCTCCCCTAATTAAGCTGGCTTCCCTACTGCACCAACCTATTTTGTTTCGTGCATTTTTGGCTGTGCTTCAAGTCTTCAACCATATATCTAGTCCAAAGAAAGTTTCCAATCACATCCTTTTACTCATCCTTACATAAATTTACTTTTCAATAAATAGTCTATGTTTTACCCTCAACTTTTACAGCTTCGCATATATAGGAACATGCCATTGCACCATAATCGGAACTCGGACAATCTTATATTCAAAAGACATATCATGTATTCCACATACACAACCCTATGGGTACTGTACAAAAGTTAGAAAAGAGAGCAATGCCAGAGGTGACTTGCTCACAGTGTAATAAAGCTGGCACCCAAGTTTGATCATCAGAAAATGCAAGTGCAAAATTGGCTAGTGGTTCTCTGCAGCATTGCATACCATCCATGCATATATGTACCATTGAAGCCAACAAGATACAAACAATCCATACAGTAGGAAAGCGTGTGCAAATATGTATGGTGCAAGATGGTGGGTTCTTGGTGACATTGTCCCACATGTTACGGAATAGCAGTCCTTTTATTTATATTTTTGCGCATATAAGCAAGGGCATGTGGGAGCTTCTCTTCTACTTTAGAAGCCAATTGAGATAGGTAAAAATAAATTAAAAGCATATATTCCTTCCAAACCATAGCCATACCATACGTCAATACGCCAATAATATCCACTGGCTACTCTGCATACTGTGGCATTTAGATAAGACCACTCGGTGCAGTTGCTTTAAGAAACCCCTACCCCTACCCCAAGCCAAACCTCTCTCTCTCTCTCTTAAATGAACTATCACACTGTAGCCTAAAATGGGGATATGATATGAATGTTAATGTGACCCTCGACAAAAGAGCCAAGAACCTGAGGGCTCTTTCTACCATCTATTTTGTGACATTTCTCCTTTTGCACTTAACTACGCTCAGAATTCCCTGCCCCACGTACTGTAGCATGCAAGATACAAGATGATAAAAAAAAAAAAAAAGAAAGATTAATAACTCTGGCTGACGTTATCTTTTTTTGTTTTCTTCCACGATCTACACATCACTGAAAATATTTTTTATAGTGAAATCCATTAATCAAAAATAAATGTTAAAATATCAGTTTTCATAACTCAATTTTAGTTATATTATTTGTTTCAAACATTCAAGATTGTCTTTTTTATGTAAGCTTGTTTGTTTTTTATTTTTTATTATTATTGTTTTTTTATTTTTAAGATATTGCATAAAAATAATCTCAGCTGTAGCCGTCCCCAGGGTTTCACTGTTTAGTCTGAAACCTTTATATTTGATTGTTTTAATTTTTTTTAAATTCATTTTCTTGAGGGAAACAGTCAAAGTGGATACTACAACCTTTTTTTTTTTTTTTTTTTTTTTTTTAAGAATCAAATTAGTACAACCTTATGAAGAAGAAGATTGCGACTTCCATGACCAAGAACAAGGATGTAAAATGAGGATAAAATGGCCAAATTAGAATCAAATTATTTTTTACCTTTAATTTTCGGAATTAAAATGGTGAAAGTGAATAATGTATAAATGGGAAAGAAAGAAAGAAAGAAGGCAGAAAGAGAAAGTAGTTTCTGCAAAATACAAAAGGATAACATTTATTTATTTATAAAGTATAGAGGAAAAAAGGAGGCAGGAAAGGAAGAACCAAACAAAAACATAATAATAAAAATTGTTTTAGCAGATCATGAGTAGGGTAATAAATGTTGCATCATTTCATTTCAGTAGATATGGATCTAAATATTGATATTCAGAAATGGGGGCTTTGTTTGGGAGTGCATGCCTGGTGCCTGGTGGGTCTAAGTTATGATAACAAATTTATAAAAGCTAATCAAGTTGCAAGATATAATAAGATATTACAACAAAATGGATGCAAGGGTTGGCTACTAGTCGTTTTCACACTGAGGTGGTGGTTACCTTAATAAATTAGAGCAGCAATAAAAAGGGATTAGTTTTTAATTTCATTGATTGTTGTAGACTATTATATAGTATATCTTTTTTGTAGTTGTTGTTATTACAAAAAGAAATGTAATTTTCATATGGAAATGAGGGAGAGAGAGAGCACAGTTGTGCTGAATGAGAATTTGATCCCAATAATCCAAATACCAAGAACTCAAAGTCTTAAAAATCTGAACAGAAAATCTAAGATCAAGTTATAAAGAAAGCACCTGAAACTGAAAGCGCAAAATGCCTAAATCAGAGGCGCACGTGGGCATTATAAGAGATAAATAGAGCCCCAGCAGATCAAGAAGCCGGGGACCAGATGAATAGTTGTTGATGGCTTATAAAGATTTTAGGCTAGTGTGACTAGTTGTTTTGCTTACCCTTCTTACTCTTACAAGCTGTGGTGACCACAGTCTGAGTTTTGGTACTGTCTAGCAACCCACACAAGCAACAGTTGCAGTTATGGAACAGCAAGGTATACAAACAAAAGGGAACAATGGAAGAAAAAAAAAAAAAAGGAATGGGAAAAAAGAGCAATTTGTGCTTGCTTATTGGATTGCTTAAGGGTCAATCTGATCTACAATGTGTGTATAGTAATATCTAATGGAAAGAGAAATACTATATAGATATATTTATGTACTTTTCATAATTTCCCATTTATCTTACTTATGCTAATCATGATATGCAATCTTAAATATAATTGGGGTTTACCTGGTCAAGACAAAAAAAAAAATAGAGACGGAGGCTTTACAGTGAATGATACAAATGCTGGTTTTCTTGGGTGGTATAGTTTAAATTTTTTAAAACAAGAGAGGAAGAAAAAAAGAGTCTTGGAGCTTCCTCTTCTTTGTCAAAAGTCCAAAACACGAGGCCAAAAAGAAGAATAAAGAATCGAGAATTTGAAACTTGACTACTCTTCTGCTTGCCATATGCTCTTATGGACTAGAAATGAGATCAAGTGCTCCATTTTAAAAGAGAGGAAACGAAAGGAATAAGTCTTTATACTAGCTACCTGAAATCGAGTGTTGTTCATGCGGTCGATCCGATTTTATAAGAAAATCGCCAGATATATATAAAGATATATATATATAGCTCATAATAATCACAATCGAAAGCTTAAACAGAAATGAAAATCGAACAAAAAATAAGGTTAAAAAAAAGTAGAGAAGAATAAGAAGAAGAAGAAATTAGTAAAACTATACGGTGGTACTCGTAGTAGTAGGTGTTGTTGTTTGAGCAACACTAGCACTCCCAGCTGCAACACTGCCACTTCCATCACCATCACCAGCAGCAGCAGCAGCAGCACCACTACCACTACCACTACCACCGGCATCGCCTCCTTGAGTCGCTACGACAGTTGTGGCCGTTACAGCAGTTGGGCGTTTTCGTTTCTTCTTCTCATAAGGAATCCCTCTAGCTTTTGCTTGGCCTTCTCTGACTTCCCTCAAATAAATCCTCACAGCTCGAGCTCCAAAAGGATTCGATTCTGGCCGTCCACCGTTCTCTTCATACGCCGCTCTGAGCCGTCCGATGAGCGCGTCGAGGCTACCCCACGCTTGTTTAAGTGGGCAAGCACATGGGGCAGGTGGGTTCGGGTGGCCGAAATATGGGCACCCGGTGTTGTGGACCTTGGTTTTTCCGAACTGGTCCAAGTACTTCAAGAACTCGATCACGTGGGCGCCACTGCACCTTGCTAGAGTTAAAGGGGGCTTGTGGTTCCTTAGGTACTGTAAGAAAGTGTTCCAGTCTCGACGCTTTTGTGACTCGTACCGACTCGGTGGTGCTGGTGATGAGCTTTGATCAGCTGGGGCTGTTGCCGACGATGGACCCTCTCCGCTATTCGGGTCGGATGAACCAGCACCACCAGATGTTGAATCCATAAACAAGAGTTATTTTGGGTTCTTTTGGCTTTTATGGGTGTTGGGTATTTGGGCGATGTGTAGGATCGAGTTAATCAAAGCATCCTTAGCTGTTTTCAAGAGCTAAGAACACGATCTTATCTTCTCTACGAAGTATAGAAACCTCAATTTCTGTTTCTGTTGATGGGTCTGTCTCTCTCTCTCTCTCTCTCTCTCTCTCTCTCTCTGTGTAATACAAACACTGTCTCTCTGTAGTTTCTCACTCTTTTTTCGGTGTTTGATTGTAGTGTAAAGATTTTGGAGGGGGGCTGCTTCTTGGATCTTTTTCACGGGAAGGAGATTGTCTTGGTTTTGCTTTGTTCATGAGAAGGAGATGGTCTTACTTACACACAGAGAGAGAGAGAGAGAGAGAGAGAGAGAAGAGCTCTTGTTTGATGGGACGTAAAAAGTATAGATGAATGAATATGAGTGAGACTCTCTCCTCACTTAAGAGAGAGAGAGAGAGAGAGAGTCAGACATGAGATATCAGAGAATGCTAAAAAGAAAGAGAAAAGAGTAATCTCTGAAAAAAATAAAAAAATAAAAAAAGATAGTCTTTTGGCTGTGACTTGTGAGAGGGGGAGAATGGGAGAGAGAGAATTGAGGGAGAATTCACAATTCACATGGTGGCCCCATTGGACAAGACATGTTTACTATTCACCCCCTGGCGGCCCCTCCCCACTCTTTCTTAAAAGCTTCACTCGCTGTTGTGAGCGTTTGAGGCTACCATTGGGTTTTCAAATGTGGTGGTGCCCCTTCTTCTATTAGAGCATCCATCGTTGAAAAATTATGTCATTTTATCATATTAACAAATTTATTTTATTATTTTAATATATTATTTTACAATATACTTTATATTATATATTATATTATTCAATTCTATACATAAAGGTAATATATATAACAATTAAAATAATATATACTTAAAACTCATCCCAATCCAAACAATAAAAATTGTACTTTTGTGAACATAAGGTTAGAAGAAGAGAAAGTACAATAAAAAACAATAAAATTTTACAATCTGTGAACAGTATCAATCCAAATTTGAAAAGGTATTGTTCATCAATGCTATAAGTTTTAGAATCTGAAACATCTGATGAGGGGTTTTTTATGGTGTCTAGTGTGCCAAATGCTAAATATTTCGCATTTGGCACATTTGATACTAGTTCTCTTAGTTAAGAAATACTAGGTGTATAGTAATTTCACAACAAAATTTAGGTGGTAAACTATATGTTGTTATAATTTGTATTTATTATTGAAATTATTTTTTTACCTATCAGTAATAGTCAATAAAAACCTGCAACATATGTTTTGTTGTAAAATTATTGTAGTCATACCCATTTTTATAATTTTTTAGTTAAGTGATCATTTGTAAGTGGCAAAGAATTATTTTTTAATTCATCAACAGACACACCTAATTATATATCAAATTTTACAACTTATAGATATATACAATTATAAATGATCGATGAAAAGTAATAACTAAAAAGTATCTATCACTTACAATAACACAAGTTAACAACTTGTAAATTTAAGTATGCAATTAGATATCTCTAAAATTATTCATCATATTTTACATTGATTCGCTACTTTTATTTTGACCATTCATAATCTGCGACTTCAAAATAATCAATACTTATGACAAGCAAAAATGGTGTTTCAAGACTTTCTTGGATTCCCCACTTAAAGAATGACTATCTTAGTGCGAGTTTTGGCCACACCCACGGAGGAGCGTGGGCGTAATACTGGTCGCGGATCCGGTGGGCATTTAATGGGGTCTTAGCTGAGCCTGAGGTCAAACATTTCAAAGCCACGCACTGACGACTTTATGAGTTCATATTAGCTAGCGAGAGACCTGTGGTTTTTTTACACGGTTGCTGGTTAGTTTTGGTGTAAAGTCTTTTTGTGTGAATGATAATATTAGTCATATAAAGTGGGATATGATTTTCATGCAAAGCTGTTTTCGAAGGTAATTAATTAGTTTTACATGTGTGTACTAGGAATTGGGAACTCTGCTCGTGAATGACATGGTGATAGAAAAACCTTTTTGTTCTATTTGATGCAATCCATGAATGAATAATATTATGATAAAGAATTTATGATAACAGGTGAGGGCAATAAGACAGTATTTTGGATTTGATTAATGATTTTGGAAAAAGAGAATGATAATCAAAAGGGAATAAATATTTGTCAGAATAACACATGCATGCGATTGGACAACATACTAAACCTCATGGGTTTTCAATCGCTCTCGTATTAATATATTTTACTTTAGATTTTACTATTTTTTTCACTTCACGATATATTATATAATTTAGGTTTAACTTTGAACATAGTATTGAATAAGTGTTTTCTGGCATATCAACTGGTTGTATTCTATGTTGTTGTAATATGCGTTGCTGTTCTGGCAGCTTGTTTTCAATAAAGATTGTCTTGATTATCAACAATATATATATATATATATATATTATAAGATGGAAAATACAATTTTAGTGTTTATAAATTAAAAACATGGTTTTAAAAATCAAACTAGATCGGACCGGCTTGTTCAACCTAAAACTGGACACTAATTCGGTTCGATAAAAACCGAAAAAACTAGAATTAGACCCAAGTTCAACCCAAGTTCGTCCCACATTAATGTTAACACACCTGTTCACCTCTCTAAGAGAGATCCACTCCTCTCCATTTGGAATAGATTTCTTGTTGGAAAAATAACACTTAATTTGGTGAGATTTTAATTGAATAGTTTATATAACATATAAAGACACCATTTAATCCAAAAGTTTAAACCAATGTGTTTTGACCTAACTATTTTATTAAGACTCACTCTTGTAGTAATTATCCACATAGGATTTCAATATGTAATTAACCACATTAGCTCTAGATGTTACTTGTTAAGGAGTAAAAGATCTTGGAAAGATTCTAATTGAGAGGTTAATATAATTTTACCTAAACCCATAGGATTAACCCCTCAATTAAAAGTCCACAAGGTGTTATCTCTCTATCAAGTGGTATTAGATCTAATGGTTTGAGGGCAAGTGTTCGTTAATAGATTCCACTCATTGGCAGCTCCACATGCAAGCCAGGGTGGTCACAGGACCACCCTAACTTGCAAAAACGTATATATACACTTGCCAAAAAAAAAAAAATACATGCTAAATTAACCTACTGTAACCACCCCTAATAAAAATGTTAGACACCCTGACTTGAAAATTACAAAAATTTGGATTCAACAAAAATAAGAGTAATGCGATTTCTCAAAATTTTCACAATAATTTTACAATAAATTCAATATGGTAAGTTGTTACTAATTCTAATTTGGGCCTAATATTGATATTATTTTTTTATCCGCCAATAACAGCTTTTTGCATAAGATTTATTGTAAAAATTTTGTGGATATAGCACTACTCCAAAATTAATTCTACCCCAAACATAATCCTTAAACCCTTTTATAATTTTTTTAAAAAAAATCTTAAATAACAACAATAAATATTAGCCCAAATAATAACAAACATAAACCAAACAAAAAAAAGATAAGACTAAACAACAACAAGTGAACAAATTAATTATTCAACAAAAAGCCTATTATAAAACAAAAAGATAAATTCGATAATCATTCAAATTTGTAGCCCGTTCAACCTATTCAATAAAAATAATCTTTAATTTCATTTTTCCTTAAAGAATGGTACCTAGAAAAATATTGTGGTTGTGAGTTCTCCTTGATGGTGACAACAGTTATACTCCTTTTGGCTTTACAGTCGCAACATTTTTGCCCTCCTTAGCGATTTGATTCACAGTTGTAGCAAATATTTAAGTTATCGTTTTATTAGATATTGTATAATTTAAATTTCTTAGTGACCACCCTATTTTTTTTTTCCTAAAGCCACCATTGATTCCACTAAGTAGACTAAGTAAGAATCTCATGTTAACTCCACCCATGGTTGAGTAAAAGATTCTACTAGTGGTGAGTCAAGGTTGTGCATGTTGGTGTATTCCGTAATTGTGTGAGAAAGACTCTCATGTTCACTCCACTCATGGTTAAGTAAAGGACACTCTATTGGTAATGTTAATGCAAGATACTTGAAAAGGCTTTCATTCAAGGGGAGTCACAAGTGAATTGGTAGAAGGCTCACACATGAAGGGGAAGATTTATTTTTTGAATTTTCACTTGTAAGTAATGTGGTTAGTTAAGTGTTGAAGTCCCATGTTATAAAATTATTACAAAAGTGAATGATTAATATAATATAACAAGGCCCAAATTCATAGGTTTAAGCATTCGGTTTGAGTGGTGCATATGCATAAATCCATCAAGGACAAGACTATGGATTATTGTTTTTAGAACAATGTGGAAAAAGTGGTCTATTTATGAGCAAATTGATTTTTGATTTGATAATCAAAAAAGGGAAGGAGGAGGTGATCAAAAGTGTCTTTCCTATCTTAGGTAACCATAGTAGAATCTTATTTGTTGGAATCGAGCATGCGAATTAGGGAAATCAATTGAGCCATAACTTGACCCAATCTCACCGAATACAGTAATAGACATTAGACCGGTGACAAAGAAATTATTCCAAGCACTTCTATTTCTATTGTTTATTATTAAAAAAAATGAGCAAAGTGGTTATCTTTTTTTTTAAAAAAAATAGTTACAATATATTGTTTAACCTTATAGCTCAAACCCAATCTCTCCATAGATTCCCAAGTACTTTGTATATTGAAAAGTATTAATTAAACTACAAAACTCTTGATAATGTGATTATTTGAAGCCCAACTTTTCTTACTAAGAGGTAAATAAAGAACCAATAAACACAAAATAGTTTTGAAAGACATAAAATTAAAGCACCCTCTAGAATCCATCCAACAAAAACGCAATATATGCTTTATTTATTCCTCATGAATCATGATCCTTGGTTTGGTGTCTTTGCCCATGCAGAGACAGAAGTGTGCAACCCTACAACATCACTTTATGCATACTAGATTAAGAAATTCTTGATTGGTACTTATTTTCCTAAAATGCCCTGGTGAGTGATGGATATGACCTATTGAAATGACCCTGTAGCGAAAAAGATTAGCTACTCTTTTCTATGAAATGTGCCCCATCCATATATAGCAAGCAGGTGGAACCCTACGGCAGCTCCATATATCCCCACATCGATTCGTGGACGTCACGGCCGGCCAGGATTACCCTATTCCCCCTATGCATACGTGGGTTGTACTAAGCGTGTTAAACACTCTCTCTCTCTCTCTCTCTCTCCAATAGATCATGAGCACTTCACTATAATATATATTCTTTGTGTTAGCCACCGTGCGATTTAATTTGGGTAGGACCAAATATTTATTATACTGAGGTATTATTCCACTTGTAATGTTTTTATTATACCAAAATTTTTTAATAGAATTTATTTTCATTACTATTATTTATTTATTTGTGTATATACTTTTTAAATCTCACTCCTCCCACTATCGAAAATCTATATATAACTTTTCGAAGGTTTTTTTTTTTTCCTTAAAAATTATACTATCATCTACTTTCAATAAAAGAAAAAAAAATACAGTACATTTTAATAAAAATCTAATTCAACCACACATGTACTTCCCCTTCAACAACAATAGGATGACTCTATTGGTACTCCCAATTTTATGCTTCTTTACTTATTTTTTGATGTCAAACTTAAAATATTTATACATTACTAATAAGTTTTTTAGAAACGGGAAAAATGATATTTGATATTATTTTTCATTTAATTAAGAATTTCAAATGGCTATGAATGAACCAAACTCTTTATGAACAATTTGAGTTCGGCTTTAGAAAATACTTGTTTATATTAGTTTGTTTAGAAAACATGCCAAATTCAAGTCCAAGTTTAAGTTCAATTACTAAACGAGTCAAGTTCAAACATAATAATATGTTTGTGAACAAGTTTGTGAATACGTACTCAATTTTACTGTATATAATATTTTATTTTTGTACGTATATTTGTTTAAAAATATATTTATATGGACTTGAGATTAGATTGTATAAATCTGTAAATAGTTCATATAATATCAAATTATTATTTGTAGTTTATTAATTAATAATATAAATAGTCCATTTCATAGATTTATGCATGAATGGGTAAAAAAAATTACAATTATAATATTACTATATATGGAAAAAAAAGTTTTTTTTTTTTTTGAATACAAAATAGAATTTCTACTCTAGTCTAATCTAAGTATATATGTGTGTGAAACTCCCTCTTGGAGACTTAAACCTCGGTCCTTACCCCCCACACTCCACAAGCATTTATACTTGTGGAGTAACCACCGTACCAAGGGTGTGTAGTGGTAAAAAAAAAAAAAGTTTAACCAAGTTGTTTGTTAATAAGTTTGAGTTTGTTCAACAAGGAAATGAATTAAGTTTGAACGAATAGTCTTATTTGGTTATAAGCTCGAGATTGGCTCATGTTCGAAATAAAATTAAATGAATAAACCTGAACTTTTAAAATCCAGTTTGGCTCAATTCATTTACAACCCTATGTACATGATACATTGTTCTTTAGTTAGACTTTATAGAAGTTTCCAACCCTACGTGTACTGTTCTTTAGCTATACTTATAGAAATATTATATATCTTCATAATTGATTTTCAAAATTAAGTACAAAATGGATATCTAATGTATTCTTTTTTTTCAAAGTTACATCTACGTATTAAAAATATTATTTAATTTAAAAAGGATAAATTTGTCAAACGGGATTTTTTTTTAATAGTTTTCCTGGTTGTGTACATTAGTATATTGTATAGATATACTACAAGTATTTACTAACTATAGGCAGAGAGAGAGGAACAAAGAAGTATGTCTTATGTTAACTCTTTAACCAAGTTTTTGTTTCTTTCATGTCTATGGAAAAGGCAACTATATTGTAGATGCTTTAACTAAGAGAGTTAGATTTTATTTTCCTTTTTTGATTGAGAGGTGTTACGTTCACAATATTTTCATAACAAATCACAAGTATAAAGTTGTTATTTGTTCTAATTTAAATTCAAAACTTAAATTAATTACTTTTTTATCCATCCGCAACAACCAATAACAACCCATCAATAGTAACATACCATTTAGGATTTGTTGTAAAAATGTTATAAAAATGTTATGGATATAGTATTTCTCTTTATGATTTGGATGAAGTCTGTTCCATCGGATATTAAAAATCTTGTATTGGTTGAGACAGGCTTGCTTTTTAATCTATATATCTTTGAATTATTTTTTTAAATATATATATATAGGCAGAGAGAGAGCGAGGAACAAAGAAGTAATTAGCAAATAATGGATGGTTTAAAATCATAATTAAGCTAATATTTGTACATTTGATACATTAAATAGGATGAGCATTAAATGACGGATTATCCGAAAAGCCCCACTTTTGTTAAAGATGCTTTAATTGTGGTTGCAGCCAATATATAGCTAGTTAAAGCTAGATGATTATGCCTAAAAATATGTTGGTGATCGTTAGTTAGTTTTACATAAAACGCATGTTTTGATCCCTCAAACAAAAAAAAAGAAAAAAAAAAAAAAAGAAAGAGAGAGAGAGAATGTTTTGAAATGGTCCATATATATAACTCAACAATAGTGCTTCCCTTTCAGAATTATCTGCTTCCGATTTTAATTCATAATTGGTGGGGTTTATGTCATTTTTCAGAAATTAGAAAGGCCAACAACATTGCTGATATTTAGTCGTGAATCCTTTAAATTAAAAGCGAATAAGGTTTTCAAGAGCCTTATTGGCATTTTTTTGATAGGACAAAACTTATGTACAGTATATTAAGTGTTGTTTCTTAGGTTTTCTTCTTAAAATTCTGTAATGTGTTTATTAAACTTAAAAAATACATTTTCATTCATGAGAAAAAAGACACATGGCAGAATCTTAAGAAATGAACCTAAGTACTGTACTTAATTTTCAAATCTTCCAACTCTAATTATAAAATAATAATAACAGGGTTTTCATTCTTTTTAAAGAGTTGAGAGGTGTTTTGGGAAATTCTGTCATGTGTCTATTTAATTTAAAAAATACACTTTCATTCATCAGAAAAAAGGCACATGACAGAATTTTAAGAGATGAACCCAAGAACAGTACCTAAGTACTGTACTTAATTTTCAAATCTTCCAACTCTAATTATAGAATAATAATAATAACATCATTTTCATTCTTTTCAAAGGGTTGAGAGGTGTTTTGGGCATTGGTAGTGTTAGAGAGATTTTGCTAGAGGCCAAGAATGAAGTTTGACTCTAATACCATGTTAAATATGCTTAAAATAGATGTGGAAGTGGAACCATAAAGTAGAGAGTAACACAAGAACACGAGAATTACGTGGTTTGGTCTAATGACTTATGTCCACAAAAAAAACTCTTAAGAGTTACATCTTTATTATAAGGGTGAAGTACAAATTTTGTGTTACAATGAACCAAACATTGATATATATATATGTGTGTGTGTGTGTGTGTGTGTGTGTGTGTGTGTGTGTGTGTGTGTGTCGTGGCTCAGCCTAAAGGGACAAAGATTTTGGACTGAGTCCCCCAATTTACTTGTATTCTAGGTCAAGAATATCCAACAATGAGAGGTCCCAAAGATGGCGAAGTAGTTTCTATAGGAGATAGAAGGAAGTTTTTTTTTTTTCTATTTGGCTTCCTTTCTTGTATCCCTACCCTTCCCGAGAACGTCACAGTGTGACTAGCCTCTCCCTATGAAATCTGGATTGGACTTCTTTCTCACTAAGAAGTAATTTTCCTCACCTCTCTTGTTTTTCTCTCTCCCTAATTTTCCCACCCCCTACCCTCTACCCATCAGTCTTTATCTATAGACTTCTCTTAGTGGGGTCATCATGACGAGAGGGTGGTTTCTCATGTTGGTGGGTCCCTATGAGCTATATTCCAGACTAGATAGGACCTAGTACTTGTTGCTGATGTGACTCTGTCGGAACTTGCACCGTGCGCCAATTAATGCTCAACAGGCGGATTCCTCCAAGACATTATCCCTTGATCTCGGTATAGTAGAATTAAGATGTTCATTTAGGCCGTGAGCTCGAACCAGGTTCGTCTAGGGAATGGGCTAGATGCTCAGTTAGTAAGTATAGCCATGGCTAATACAATATATATATATATATATATATATATCAAAACAACAAAAATTAGCACTACAATGGGTTTTGATCTATCTGTTAGAGATATATTAATCCAATAGCATAAACCCAAGCAAAGTCTCCTACTTATACTACAAGTCTCTTAACCTATAATTAGTGTATGGTTATTCTAGGGTTTAGCTTACTATCTATCTATCTATATATAAATGGAAGAAATAACTTCCTGCCTTCTAATTAGGAAGAAATAACTTCCTGCCTTCTAATTATTACGTGTCTATGATTTCTTGATAAGTTTCTAATTCTTAAGAGTTGAGTCCTATATGATCTCGTGAAAGTTGATTATGGTGTTGCAAGTCATGTTGTTATCCTTTGAGATATTCCAAAGAAAATAAGTGTCCAATATGAAACTCAAGAGTTTTTTATTTTATATTTTTTTAAAGATAAATCTAGATTTGCATATCAGAACCTATAATAAAAGCCAGTATTTTAGATTTGAATTTCAGATATTGGTAACACTTTGAGATGGTGTTCAAGGATTCTCAGCATCACATGTTTGAGATGGCGTTCAAGATTCTCAGCATCACATGTCTGAAATTGCAAATCTTATGCCATACGTGATACATCCATTAGACGAGAATAGGCACACATTTTTATACAGTGACACTTCGTTTCAGTGCTAACTTGACTAATGCGGGTTTGCGAATCCCAAATTTGTCTACAACTTCAGTTTACCATTAACATTAAATAAATCATGGTTGTGATTCTTTAATCATCAAAAAAAAAAAAAATATATATATATATATATATATACATATACATACACGTATATATATATTAAAAAATAATTATATATATATATATATATATAATAAAGGTGGGTCACCGATTCCCGTGATGCATTGTCGCGAATAATATCACACGCAATTTGATCACTCACATTTCTTCAGGTATCATAATATTAAATCGAATTTACCACTAATCCAGTCATATTTCTGTTGAATTCAACTAATTATCTATATCCGCAGAGGTTCTGCACTAAACTAAACTACATCCATGCTACGTTCATGTTTGGAAAACCCTATTAGTTGGCAGCCCAAAAATGAAATTTCCAACCAAAATTCACCTCTATTAGGTGAGAAGAGGGAAACTATGATTGAGGGGTTAATATAATATATAAGAACACCACTTGATCTAAAAATTTAAGCCAATGAGTTTGAGTCGAATTATGTTATACACCACTCACGCATGAATATTACAACAATCTCCCCCTTCACGTGTGAGCTTTTTACTACTCACTTGTGACACTTCAATTAGTCTTCCCCTTGAAAAAGTTTTTTTTTTTTTTTTCCCCCCTTAAAAATCAATGTGTCATGCATTACACTTATCAATATAGTGCCCTTTACTCAACCATGGGTGTAGCGAACATGAGAATCTTCCCCCACAACTACAGGAGTCACCGATACGCACCTAGTAGAACCCTTTTACTTAACTATGGATGGAGCTGACATAAGAATTTTTGGATGGAGCTGACATAAGAATTTTCCTCGTTCTACTTAGTGAGACCAACTAATAAACACTTACCCTTGAACCATTGACTCTGTTACCACTTTTTGGGATCTTGGCACTTCGGAAGAGCAGTTTTCTATATTTTTTAGGTTGAAAGATTTATGTGTTGAGAGTTTTTTTATTTTGTGAGTGTGGGAGAGTTTTGGGGTTTATTAGGGTTTTGAGATTGTGAGTTTGTGCGTGTAAGGTTTGTTAGTGGGGGTTTATGTTTGTAGTGGTTTTGTTTATGTTGATGAGGTTTGTGACTATTGTTTGTGTGAGTTTTGAGTGTTGTGAGGTTTGATTAAGTATGATTGTAATCCATATTGTTGATAGTAAATTCAGTTGATGTTACTTGCGAACACAGTCATAGAGTTGGCTAAACCACATTATTATTGTCTAGTGTGTGTGTGTGTGTTTTTCTTTTTTGGTGTTGTCACAAATCCTACACACAACCTCATTGTTGTTGTTGCTCCTTCCCCACATAACCACAACCGCCACCATTATTTCCAGCCCAGCTTCACCAATTCCTCTCTCTCTCTCCCCCACCATGTTTTCATCATTGTTTTTAGATATAATTAATTTCTTCTAATTTTTTATGGTATTTTGCTTGAGATATTTTGAGATTACACTATGTTAATGAATTGTTATTGTATATTTCACTATTTTGTGAACATTATGTTAGATTGTGTTAGAGTCGATTAAGGGTAATAATGTGGAAAGAAAATAGGTTTTTTTTACTTTCAATTTTTTGTATATGTTAAACATCGGGGAAAAAAAATCTAATATATTAAAAAATGTAACCAAATACCAAAAATTTACCAATTTTCCTTTTCAATAACATTTTTTACCTGAACAAATGTAACCGTGATATTCTCTATAAGAAAATATAACAATAAAAACTTTTATATTACAGTTTGTTGAGGGTCATTTGTGAGAATCCAAATAGAAAGAAGAAAAGCCCAACGACAAGGGCAGCAAAGAATTGGCAAGCAGATGGCAAAACTATTAGGCCCAAGTGGTAGGAATAATGGATCATAGGCCAATGAAATAAACAAATGGGCCTTGAAGAGGCAAGTGGGCTTAAAGAAGCCTGGAAAAAGAGAAATAGCATACCCATGGGTAGTATATGATGTAGAAAAGTAGGAAAGGGCTGCCGCAGGCCCACGGTAATGTAAACAAAGAAAGTAAAGGGTTAATGGCAGACCCATAAACCCCAAGGATGAGAATAAGGTAATTGGGTCAAGGAAGCCCAATGAAGTTAGTAAAAACCCATGAGAATACAGAGTTAGTAAAAGGGTTGAGAAAGCCCAAAGAAAGCAAGTGGGCCAATGATGCCCAAAGAAAGCAAGTGGGCCAATGATGCCCAAGAGAAAGACAAAAGGGACACAGGAGCCAATAAGTAGGAAAACCAAAGGTCATACCAAGCCACTAGGGGGAAAGAGTAAACGGCTGGCCTAAAGAGGCCCAGCAGAATTAAGTCATTACAGCAAGAATAACAGAATAATATGGCAGGAAATGAGGGCAATCAAGAAGTGGGTCGAAAAAATATAAGGCCCATTATCAAATAAGGCCCAGCTCCTAAGAGGAGCAGGAAATCGAAAAGCAGCCCACATAAAAGGTCAAAGAAAACAGACGGCAGGCTATGCAGGCAAGCCTCCAGACCATGGCAGACAAATGAGTAGCAGACAAATTTTGGACACATATGGAAGGAAAGCACGCGCAAGGCCCAGGTACCACCAGCCTGTACCCAGCCAATACAGGGCATGGTGAGGTCGAGGGTCAAAGATTCAGAGGGCATGGTTTGGTGGTGGGGAGAGGAGAAAAATCTATTTTTGAGGTTCCAGCTCAGGTTCTTTCGGGGAAATGTTCTGTTGGGATGACTTATTACCCAAAAGAAGCAAGCTGAGTTGGAACCACTAGGTGCATGTCATGAGGGATAGGGAGAGAGAAAGAACCCAGACCGTAGCAGGAAAGGGTGCCACCGCAAACAAACAAACAAAATAACATTCTTTGTCTGGTGATGAGGGGGTGGCACACAGACGGATCAGTGGTGGTCGGCCAGTACACCCAGACCAAACAAAGGAGGTTAAGGGTTAAAACAGTAAAATCCGGTCACGGCAGGCACTATAAAAAGAGGATCTTACCGTGAACAGAAAAAACAGAGCAACAAGGGGAACCATAACTAAGAAATAGGAATTTGAAAAGAGAGACCAAAATATAGAAAAGAAACGAGTAGGAGGGAAAGAAAGAAAACAACCAGAAAGAAAATAAAGCGAGAATTAGAACGGCAGGCATGTGCCGGTAGATTGATTCCCTCTCTCCCTCATGAAATCCTGCTTTTTATTAAAACCAAAATGGGCCTTTGTGCATGAACCATTCAAGTCCATTTCTCTCAGGGCAGTTAATCTCCACGGTAGGACTTTTCCTAAGAGATTAATTGCGTTGAGAAGGAATGTTCTTTCCTCTTTGGTTTTGCTCCTATGGACCAAATTTTAGTTGATTTCTTCATCTTCCGATTAGCCCATACATATTACTATTTGTCCCCTTTTGTTATGTTATTTTCTTTCTGTAAAAGTGATTATTATTACTGTGATTGTGTTTGGGGATTATTTGGTCATTTCCTACTAAGTAGCCAGATATATATATATATATATATATTTTTTTTTTTTTAATTATGTCTATCTGCCACAACTTGTTTGAAATAGCTCTGCCTGCCGCAAGTACATTTCTGGCAAACCAGGCTTAGTTTGCGCACAAGCCGGACTAACTTAAGTTGCAGCTGGACCGATTCCAACTCCCTTAACCAGAAAACTTGGGCCTAGTGTAGCAGGAAGTAGGCCAACACTACTAGCACAGCCCACCACTTTACACAATTCTAAAGTGGTTAATTATGAGTAATAAAAAAAATACTACAAATTTATGTAAAAGTGATTCACAGTTTAACTTCTCCATCAAGTTGTGGTAAAATTTATGTTTAAAAATTGATATTCTTTGGGCACATCTTGCACATGCACAAAGAGGGTTTTTAAATTTCTAGGCACTTCTTAAATGTTTACGAGGCTCGCTAGTAAGAATATTGAGTCGGCCAGGTTGGGTGAAAATTAGTATTATTTATTATTATTATTAAGATAGTAGTATAGTACTAGTATTACTTTTTGCTTGGAATGCTCTTATTGGACCGTGGTTTCAAATTGTGGGGTCAGTCGTACTAAGGTTTTTTGGCAGTGGGATTCAAATTGACGGAACTCGGAAGAAATCTAGCAAAAGAATATATAAATAAATACATAATAAATTAAAAAGAAAAGAAAGAAGTTAATGCGATGGAGTGGGAATGAGTTGTTACGTGTGAATCTGATTGAAGATATGTTTGAGTGAAGAAACGAAAGAGGATACGATCGCATATATGCACAAAGCTCATTCACGCTAACTAGGCCGTAGGATGGATGATCAGCACATGGATGTGCTTCTTAATTATAACCGTCCATTAATATTAATATCTTTACTCTTTTAATTGTTTTCTAGTTGATTAGAGACTGTGAACCCTACTTGTTCCAGCTCAATCAATGATTAGAACTTGGGTATGTTGCTAATTAATTACATGAGTATGCCTTTTATATGTTTTCTTTTTTAGGCTTCAAAAGCCATCAATGGAAATCTTATATTTGTTAATTAATTGTTAGGTTGGTGGGGATTAAAATGGCTCTGGATCCATCCTCTAATTTGCATTTGAGAATTGGCGGTGATTAGACACGAGTTGAAGAATCAATAATGATAATGATCTTGGAATGAAAGATAACAATAAATAAAGCCTCAAACAATAAGAGAGGGAGTGTTAATTTTGTCAATAGTTGGCAGCATTCAACCAAACCAAAACAAAACACCCCAAAAAAGTCTAAAATATCAATATTCTTGGACTGATGAAAGTATTGACATCCCATTATGTAATTTTTTTTTTTTTTTAAACATTTTAACTCATCAAAAAAAGTTCATTTTATCTATTATATATAACTCATCAATACACTCTACATTTCATTCTTCACTTCACAATACAATCATATTAAAAATTAATTAATTATATATATATATATATATATATCTAATAATAATAATAATTAAAACACAATGCTACAATTATTGTACTGTAGCATTGTTTATTTTTATTTTTATTTTTTTTGCAAAATAGCAAACCGGACGTAGAGTCTTTTTTAGCTACATTTTAGAGCAGCAGTAGTATGTAGTGTGTAGAACAGGCAACAGAAAAATATTAATTTAAGAGCAGCGGGCGTGAATGCTCAGCCTCTGAAAAGGAAGCTGCATCCAACTTCAAGAAGTTGCCAAGCTTGAGTACTGCTTAACTCGATCATGCGTATGAGCAGCTGCCATACAGTTATTGTAAAGGGGCTAGCTTAGCTTTGTCCTAATACAAAAGTGATTCACGACATAGATTTTATCAGTAAGCTTTAACTTTTTTTTTTTTTTTTAGTGTATGTACCTTGCAATGTTCAGAGCAGGCACGTTTATACTTGCATTTGATGTAAAAGTAAATCAATTATTAGATTGCTGAACATACTTGATTAGATAATTTGTGAACAAGTTGAACAAAGATAAGCTTATTCAAAACAGCCCTGAGGGGAATTATATTAGTTGAGCTCGGAATATCAAGCTCAACCTTTACTCAGTGTTGATCTATATATACAGCCTATTGGATCAAGCTGTGTGTTGGAAAAACTAAAAGTAAAGCTGGCCAGATTTGTTAATGCACAAGTGACACAAATTAGTTTTTAAGTTAAACTCAAGGATTAGTATAGTAGTGTTTAAGGGCTCAGATATATGATCTATGAGCTTTTGAGTTCAACTCTCTTAACCAACATTTTGAACTCACTTTGAAGTGTTTCAATATAGAGACTACGATCATTACACATAACTAAAGGACTAGTCAAAATCAAATGCTTTTAAGACCCCCCCACCCCCCCAAAAAAAAAAAAAAAAACCCTTTAATTTCATTCGTTTCCTCACTTGTACCATTAAATTTTGACATCTCTAGTGATAACTGTACAAAATTTATCCTTACAAAACTAACAGATGTATGATAATGTAGGTCATGAATCAAAGTAAAAGTTTCATCCCAACTAGTGAAAGCTATTGATCTTAAGAAGAAGCACATCATTTTACACCCTAGGACTGGTGGGAAGCATATTATGGGACATAAACCTCTTTATTATCTTTCAATTAACGTAAATATAATTATATAAATAATTTAAAAAATAAACACCCAATAACAAGAAAGGTTTAGCGTAAGGGAAGGAGATAGTGGTTAAGTCGTACGGTCTATTCAATCTCTTTGCCCTTTTTAAAATCAAATTTGTTTTGTAAAAGAAATCGCATCCAATGCCATCCTCACAAATTCTTCTTAGACCCTAAATTGAAGACAAAATCTATCAACATCACAACCTCACTTTTTTTTCCCTTTCTTTAAAAAAAAAATTGACGTATTTTATTATACTAATTTGTAGAGTTTTTTCCATAGGTAGGAGCCATGCCCCACCACCAACGATTCCTTTTCATCATTCATCACCTTGAGCAATCAAAATCATAGCCTATGAAAGTGAAACCAAATTAGATAGGATGTCCTAAGGCTAGAGATTGTCATTACATTTTTTAATTCTCGATACTTAATTTATAATTTTTTTTTATATATATACAAAATAGAAATTCTATTATAACCTAATCTAATAAGTGTATATGTGTGTAAAGTACTTTTTTGGAAACTTGAACCTTGACCTTTGTCTCCCATACTCCACAAACACTTGTTCTTATAGAATAACTATTGCATTAAGAGTGTGTAGTAGTATAATTATTATTATTACAAGTATAATCTAAATTGTGGCATGGAAATAGTTCTTAATTTTATCATAATTTATGACAAAAGATGAGTTTTAAATTTAAGTTAAGAACAAATGAACAATGTGGAGTATGTTTTCTGAACAAAGTGACAGAATTCAATGGTGGTTATACTTATTCCTTTCAGCTCATTTAGATAGATAGGACTGTTGAAGGAATCATGCGCACACTTGAATTAAAGGTTTTTTTTTTTTTTTTTTTCACAAAGCTTCATATTATTGTCCATTAACTATCAAACACATTTACTAAATTATTGTTATACTTTAGATAATGATCCACACAAAAAAAATCTGTACTTTTTTTTTATTAATTTTATCTGCACTTAAAAATTTTAATAATCTTACTACATAAACGTCATCCTAACTTTTCCTTTTCTCGTAGTTCAAATTCTCGTTAAAAATTTTATTTATAATATCCCATATGTGAAATTTGTGAAAGACATAGAGTTATAGTTGTAAGATTTAATATTTGGACTTGCATGGATTTGTTGGGATTAGATCTTCAAGAGTCTTAGTGCAACTCCATCCTAGAGTTCTTAAAATCTTATTAATTCATTTTAAAATGAGTAAATTAAATTTTGTCATCAATATTAAAAAAAAATAAAAATTATTGTCTATCACCATTTTAATATTTAAAAAGGGTCCGTTTGGATACAGCTGAAAACTGAAAACTGAAACTGAAAACTGAAAAACACTGTAGCGAAATAATTTTTAAATGTATGAATAGTATCGTGGGACCCATTTTTAATGAAAAAGTTGTTGAAAAGTGAAATTTGTGAGTCCGTGAACAGTACACGATGTGCTGTGATTGGTCCAAAAAAATTTGAAAAGTCAAAGTTTGCGGCTACTGTTCATTGAACAGTGCATGAACAGTAACCGCAACACCCAAAACGCGTGAAAAAAAAAAAAAAAAAAAAAAAAACAGACAAAACGCAAACGCAAGGAACTTTCAGCCGAATCCAAACGCACTCTTATTTACGTTATTTATGATGTAATATCCATTCATTTCAAAATTGTTGGATAAGACTTTTAGGAACTTAATGGTGGAGTCATCAAAGAATTTTAGAAGATCCTAAACCAATTTGTTAATGCCTTGTCAAAAAATAGTTCAATCCAACTTGCTAAAATGCCAAATATATGATTATTCAAGAAGCAATTAATAATTGACACGTGAAAGATGTTTGATCTGAAAGTTATTCATCCTTAATACCTTTTTTTCCCCTGAAAGGATTCATCCTTAATACCTAAATATAACATTTTATAGAAATTATATTTTATACTCTATAATTTAAAAGTTTATTAATTAAATTAAATCATTAGATTTGAAAACGTATAAATCAAACCCAAGCCTTAGCCCATATTATATCCAAAATACAAGTACACAACATCATTCCACTTAAATGGCTTGATGTATAATTTGTTACTTTTGATTTTTAAACGTATAGGGTGTAATTTGTTTCAACCTTAAACTATAGGATTTAAAATGTAATTTTGGAAAAAAAAAAAAAAAATTGTTAGAATCCTAGATCAATTCTGAATCTCTGATACGATTTTGAGAGCAATGGACCAATTGGAGACAGAAAATAATTTTGGTTTTTCTTACACTTATTTTGTTATATCCTAATGTCATCAGTAGATTATCAAAATTCTTTCCTTTGGGTTCAGAGCCATATGCAAAACAATTCATTTAAAAAAAAAAGTTTGTAAGTTAAACATATGAATGCGTCCATGTACTATTGGTGATGCATAATCTTTGTTGAAAGCATTGATGTTTGAATGGATATCTCATATGTGTGGTACACGTCCTTGTTTTATTTATTAACTCTCACCCACCATTATTATCTGTTGTTCCCATTCTGATGAAGAGTCAATTTCCTAGTGACGCTGACCCAAAATTCATAGAAGGTTACCTTGACTAATGGATAAACCCCACAAAAGAAAAAATATGACTAATTGGATAGACCCTTTCAAGAACACAGAAAAATAAAAGCATAAGATGATATTAATTTAAAATATTATCTGTAAGGAAAAACTACATATAGCAATCATAACTCGTTCTATTGATGGATATTGAATCGTATGATTGATCAAATGACATTATGACATGTAACCACAAGCATCTTGAACTAATAGTAACCTTAGAGTGAGAATGATTTTTTATTTTGAGAAGATAGAGTGAGAATTTATATGGGTTCAATTTATATTGTTTGACGCAAATGTCCTCGTATTACATTAAGCACAACTCTTTTCTAACCCCTTTCATCAACTAGTCTTTGTATTGACGAACGATCGATCGAGCAGGTGATTGATTACATGAAATCCTTTATATATTTTATTCTTTTTTAAGTCAATAATGAAATAACCCCTAATCTCACAAATCTTTCAGGCGTGATACGTTTATTTTCTTAAGGGAATAATGAAATAACTAGATGAGGCTGATGATGATTTATTTTCTTGTTTTTTATATATATATATATATATATAAATATATATATATATATATATATATATATTGTTTATATAGTAATTTTCAAGCGCTTAAATAGATTTTATGCCCATTTGATATTGTTGTAGAAAGTAGAGGTTTAACTGTGTGTGGGTGTGTATATTAAAAGATAAAAGAATGATTCCTGTTTGAAAAACCTCTTGTGATATTCTTTTCGACTCTAAATGATGGAATCGTCCATTCTGATATATAAAAAACGACCGATTTCAAAATGCTGTAAAAAATGAAATGTCACAATCTTTTTTTCATACATGTAAAAGTGATGGAAAAGAAAGGATATCCTTCACGTATCCACTAAATTTGTCAACTTTTCTGAAAATGATACAAAGAAAGATATATATAAATATATATATATATATATAAAAGGAATTTTAGTGGTAAAGTTTTTGCAATATATAGCTTTAACTATAAATAAATAAAACGCTGTAGAACTTTAGTGGTTTTTTTTTGTTTTTTTTTTTTGAGTAAAAGAACTTTAGTGTTTTGATTGCTTGAATTATAGTAAATAGAGTTTTAAAATTTTGGATTTATAAAGCATAAATTATAAAAATAAAAACTGTAGAGTTTTTTCTTACAATTTTTCAGCTTCTCGTCTTATATGTGAAAAAATAAAAATAAAAAAACAAAAACAACAAAGGAGTTTTGTAAGGTTTAAAATTTAAACTCCTTTTATTCTTGCCACACGACACGACCCCTTTCTTTTCTTCTTCTTCTTTTTTTTTTTTTTTTTTTTTGATGAACTTTATAGTTTTTAAAGTCTTTTCTAGTTGTACGTTTCCGGCACTTTCTTACCTGAGTAGGGTATAAATTTTCATGACTGCGGTGCCGGAGGCCTCACTTTTTCCATTGTCTCCTACTTGAACGTGTATAAATTAATGTATTATTATTTTAAGAGAAAAGTTAGGACCATGTTTTTTTTTTTTTTTTTTACCACAATTGTAATGTGACAGATTACGAATAATAGAGAAAAAATGATGAATTTATCTGTTTATGTGAAAATAATAAGAAACTATTCACAATCTATTTTGTCAAAGTTGCAACAAAAAAAGTTACAAGCTTGTTTTAATCTAGTTGAGTTATTTTGTTCTGCTAGACTCTATAAAAGCATTCGCAGCTGGCATGGTATATGCCATATCTTGCCAAGATTTACCATTTCCGAACAAAAAAATGTCAACAACTGGTCGCAGTTGGCATGATAAAGTTAAAAAAATTTGCAATACTGCTACAGTACCATCGCAATTCTGTTTTGCTGGACTCTATAAAAGCATTCGCAGCTGGCATCGTATATGCCATATCTTGCCAAGATTTACCATTTCCGCACAAAAAAACGTCTACAACTGGTCGCAGCTGGCATGATAAAGCTAAAAAAATTTGCAATACTGCTACAGTACCATCGCAAATTTGCGATGGTACTGTAGCAGTATTGCAAATCCAAAAATTATTATTTTATTCTACTTGCGATGATACTGTAGCAGTATTGCAAATCCAAAAATTATTATTTTATTTTACCTACAACTTTTGCACGGTCTCATATCCTCTCTCCACTGTCTCATTTTCTCTCTCTTCAGAATATATTATTTTATTATATAGATATTTTATTTTATTATATAGATATATTATTTTAGGGAAAGGGCACTCGTTAATAATTCATATAAAGAAAGTTTTTATGGGAAATAAAAAAAAGTAATTAATATTTTGACAGCTTTTTTTATTTCCCATAAAAGTGGTATCAAAACTTTCCTAAAGTGAATTATTAATGAATGACCTAAGGGCACTCGTTAGCAAAACCCATTATTTTAATGTGTAGTATAGTTCTCTCAACAAAAAAAAAAGAAGTGTAGTATAGTAAAATAAATGTTAGGATGTTGAGTGTATCGTAAAATGATATTGAATAATTAATAAAATAATTTTTTGGGATGATAAAATAGAATAGGATAGAATTTCTAACTATAAATTTCTAGAATTTCTAGAAAAAAATGTTAGTATCTCGGGAAGATACACATCTCATAATCAAAGATGTTGGGCTCCACATTTCGATTGCTCCAGCACTGACCAAGTGACTCCAATTTCATCTTCGAATGGAAAAACAGGCATAAAAAAAGCAACAAACTAGCCTCAATCCAATCGCCATTCCAATACTCTGTAACCTTTTTATTGGGTATAAAGTAAACAGCCTAATGTTAGAAATTTGATCATTCCAATCCTCCATGTGAACACAAATGATCAGGAACATGATTTGTTTCATTGTTAGGCCATTTTAACTCAAAAATCATTGGAAATTAACAACTTTAGGCTTCTTCTTTTTTCTTTTTTTGAGAATTGAGAACTTTAGGCTTTAGCCACATAAAATTTGGATCAAATTTTGAACTGAACATAGGATCTCTGATTGTTAAACGTCAGAATCCACCCATACATATCATAATTAAAATAAATAAATAAACAAAACAAAAACAAAAACAAAAAAACAAAAACAAAGAATCCACCCGTACACGGCGGAAAAGAATAGCCCAAGAAAAAGAGATATGATTCCCTAATGCTGCGTAGATAAAGCCCCTTGTTTTATTTGTATACTACTATTCATATGAATGGACGCATTGTTTTCTTTAAGAAATTAAACGCATTCTACGCTTACAAACAAAAATGAAGATTTAAGGGAACATAGTGTGATCATGAATGAACTCGTAAGGCAAATCCGACTGAATGCATTGTCTTTTGTCACACTCAGAGATTACCTTCTTTGTTCCCTCTATAATGCATCATCCGTTAAATGTGTGCTGTAAATTTGTACGCATTTGAAAAGAATAGGATGGGTTTCAGTTAGTTCAACTGGTAAAGTCTCTGATGGTTGTATAAGAGATCTGGGGTTCAATTCCTGCCTACACCGAAAATTGATTGTTGTCTTAGTCTGATGATAAAGAGTTATCATCAGGAGCGGACGTCATAAGTTGAAACTAAAAAAAATAAAAAATAAAAAATAATAAAAATAAAAAAATAAATAGGGGAAAAAGAAATATATAAATTTGGATTTTATGGGAGTGGGGCAATAAACTCAAAAAGTTGATTGACGCTACAGACCACAAGCTTTCCAATGTCGTCCATAGTGCGTCGAAGAAGGTTGTCTAAAATCAAATGACATCCATCCACTCCTTCAACCGAACAAGTACCATACTGCCTAATGGATCACACTAAAGAAGGCCATCAATTTTCAACAAAATTTAACATATATTATGACCAACAGTTTTCAGTCACATAAAAACTGTAAACCATTAAAAAAAAAATCCAGGCATTGACCCTCCAGAAACAACAAATAGACCATGTGGTATAAATAATAGTGCAATATATAAATTATAATAGCAATGTAGAGCAGAATATACCAATTTTTTTTTCTATCGGACTTAAATATTCGTAGTCTTATAGAGCAGGATGATTCGCCAAAAATTGTGGGATGATCCCATAATACTAGGTCACTAATACACTCTGAAGAAATGATAAATAATTTTTCGCTTTAGATAATAATTATTACTGTACAATGCTTTTGAGGGGATTAATCACATGAGACAACAGAAAGGGCTACTCGTAGATCATTTGAGGTCCCACATGTATACATACGGTATGTTTCTATTTCCCGTTGATAAACACTAGGAATATGGGCCGCATAGTGATTGCTTACTCTATCACGTATGGAAAATATGATCTCCCTGAGGACTGGTTCGTGGCCATTGAGATTATTACCCATGCTCAAAACTTTTCTCCATGACTGGTTAGCAGTAGGAGGTGTGAACATATTTGACACAACTGGTCTCTCATGGATCCTTACTTGTTGCTTCTTATCAAAGTCCTGAGATAACAGAAGCATAATAAATCAGTCCAAGTTATAACAATAGTTTGAATTTCCGGCTTAAGGGATGGCCTTGAGCAACTCCAATGTGGGGACTCCTGCGCTATGTTTCAAATACCACGGCATTTTTTTAGTCCTCAGGATTTGAGAAGATAATTAAATTAAAATTGTTTTCTGATCACAATGATGTCCTCATTCACACAGAAGCCACCCATCGCATATGGCCAAAATAACAGTGCTTTATTAACAGTCATGACTCATGAGAGATTGAAGATGTTATCAGCTAGATTGCTAAACCAACAGTAGTAATGGCTTAAAGGCATCTTACCATTTGAGCATTGTCCCCAACTGAGGCAGTTCCCATTCTTGGAAGAAAGAAGATGTAGTAGTCACTAAATATTGCTTCAGAGAGGCGTGGTGCTTGCAAGAACTTACGGTGTAGAGAAGCTGCAACAGTTAGTAAATTCTCAACGTGTTCAAGAACACCACATAACCGTCTTAGGTCATCAATAATCTCACTTCCAGAAGACAAACGATTTGCTGCAATGCACATTAAAACTGTGAATGTAAATCCCAAAACCCTTTTCTCTCACACCATTCACTCAGAAGATAGACAAGGTATACCTTGCAAAGGTCTTAACGAGGATGCCATAGTAAGGTAAAGTTGCTCCATTTTGGTTGCCATCTGTTTCAAGCCTCCATAACTAGTCTGGTTTAATGCATCTGCCGAAGCTCTAAAGGCAGTACAAACCATTTGCTCAAGCAATAGATGTGGTCGTAATGTTTCCAGGTAATGAAGGATCTATGGAATTAAAAAGAGCCCATGAACAAACTTAAAGCACAAAAGCATGGAGGAGATAGTGGAAGAATTATGAAACACTAAAAAAAAATCACAAGCCAAAATATATATATATATATATATATTTTTTTTTTTTTAATTGGTAAGTTACATACACATCCAATAGGTTTTGATCCCACAATCTCACCCTTCACCTGTTTTTATGGGAGGACAAAGTGACAAAGCTCATTGGTAGAATTAGTTTTGCATGGACATACAGTTTTTCTTCTCCTTAGAGCATTCTCATCAAGTGTGTCAAATGCCAAATATTTGGCATTTGACACACCAAACTCTAAAAAGCATCCTCCATCAAGTGTTTTAAATGCCATAACATTTGGCATTGATAAACAATGCAATCTCATATTTGAGACCGCACTGTTCACCAATTGTAAAACTTATAATATTTTTTTATTTAGTGGGGCCCACTTTCTTTTCTTCTTATTATTTCTCTTTCTCCCTCATTTTTTTTCTCTCAATCCGGTCTCAGCCTTCTTCCTTCTTTGGGTTCATGGTCAACATTCTTGAGTTGGCGTCGGCCTTTTTGGCTAGAGTTGAGATTGGAGAGGTTGGGCCACTGGGGTGGTGGTTATTTTTGTGGCTGGGGTGGGTTTTGCCTGGGGTTTTGTGGTGGGTTTTGGGTGTAGAAAACTAATTTGAAGAATGGAAGAACAAGGGAAGGGCGGTGGGTGGTGTTGCTCGATGGGTCTTACTGGGTTACTGAACTTAGGTTTCTGGGTAACGGTGGTGGGTTTGTGGTTGGTGTGCCATGGTTGGCGTGCTGTGGTTGTGCTGTGGGTAGTGTTGTGGGTAGTGTTGTGAGTAGAGGCCGGTGGGTTGTGCCGTAGGTTGAGGCTGGTGGGTTGTGCCGTGGGTTTGTGTGGGTTTGTGGTGGCTTGGGTGATGAGAATAAAAAAGAATAAAAAATGATAAATAAATAATATTTTAATGAAGTGGTAAAAAAAATAGAAGTTTTAATGTTAGGTGTATTGAAAATTAATGTGTTAAATGGTATAAAGTTGGGTTTTTAGATGCTAAATGCTAAAATTTTTAAAACTCTTGATGAGAATGCTCTTAGACACAAACACAGCTAAATATGCCATTATAGTTTACAGTCATTTATTCCAATACAAGGGCAACAATGCTACGGCAAAGTTAGAACTTACATCACAAACACGTTTGTTTGTATGTTATGTTTACTCTCACTTTCATAATAAACTTTAAGTCAAATCACAAGCTGTTACTTTCTAGTCCCAGATGGATTATATAATAATAATATTTAGCTAAGAATCCCAAAAATCATATTTTAGGCAAACACTCCCTGAAAGGCAATTGAAAGTAAAAAATAGTCATGTTTAAGCAAGGGGAACATAGGAAACCTCTCTTGCCCAGGTCATTATCAGGCAACATCTTTTAGATGTCAGTCACTGAGGATTCAGAAACATTAACATTTGAATCATTCTCTGAACTAGTGTCTTCTATTTAAGGGAGTTACTACCTCGTAACTTTGTGAATTTGAATTCAAGTTACTTCTTAAGCCTTGCACTCTGCAAGCTTGGGGAGTTCAAGGAAACCATCTTTTGAGGAACACTATTACTCATTTGCTCACTCAGGATATATAAACTGAAGAGAAGCTTCAAGAGCACTAGCATTTTTCTGGATTTTATGAAGCCAATCACAAACAGCAAATGAGAAGGCTGAAGATGGAAGCACCTATGGTTGAGTTGCATAATCAAACAGAATTCTTTCTGATCTAATCATCTCATTCTCTTGGACTCTTAGACTGTCCAACAATCACAATATTAAAAGTATCCACCAAGGAACTTTACAGTATAACTGCTCTTCTCTACAAGTGCCGCAGCAATAAGCAACTTAAAGAGAGGACAACAAGCAAAATACAAATTTCTCCAAAGAAACTAACCTTTTCACCTTCTCTATTTGGATCAAGGAGTGGCTTCTGCTCGGAAGCTGGCAAAGCAGGTGCATCATTCCAAATCTTTCGCCACAAATTCCCATGCTCAGACATTCTTCGCGAAAGCCGTCCACGAGGAGGCCAATCATTATTTGAATCCTCCATTGCAATTCTTTTAATTGGTCTCTTTTCTTGAGTGTCATCACTCTCCCAATCTCCAGGTGAATGCCACCGAATAAAATCTTCAAAAATGGCATCTGGATTTGCTGCTTTAAATGCTGACATGTCTAATAAAAATTTCTAAGCTTTGTCAATGACAAGTATATTGTGGCATTAGAAAAAGATGCTGAGAATCTATAAAAAGTATTTAGAGGGTCTTATAAAAGAGAAATAAATATCTTACATGTGCTGTAAGGTATGAACTAAGATGAAAAAAGAAATAAAATAGACATGATTTCATTTTTTACGTCATATAGAAGAGTTTGAAAACAAAAAACAAAACAAAACAGAACAGAACTTTGAGCAGGATAACATAGTTCATACAAAGCAGAGTCCCACAATAACATAAAGATCACTGATGTTCATTTAAAGGAACTGCTGGCTGAGAAAACGCAGATTTAAGTTCACATTTTAATACTTTTGGCACTTAACAGTGCTAAAACGGTATGCAACTGGAGGAAAAACTATGCCAGCACATAATCAAAGTTGATGAGGCCACACCTTTTTTTATTTATAATAATCATATTATATATAAATCTAAACCATTCAAACAAATCTATAATGATTAAGGGTAAAGAATGTTAGAAACATGAAAGCTAACCCTAGATCTATGAATTGAGAACAAAGATAGAAAGATCAAAGCACACATACAAAAACATCATATTTACATGGTTCACCAAAACTAGGGCTATATCCAGATTCCAGAGTCGCTGCAGTTTTTTATTATGACAGCTTAGAAAAGGAGTTATACAGCTCTTCTTGTTTTTTTATTTTTCATTTTTTTTTTATAAGTATAGGGCTCATAGGTATATGTACTCCCCAATTCAGCAGTAACTAGTACTACATATACGTGTGAAATTATCATAGTGCACCTACGGCTTTTTATGTATTCTCAAATACAGGAAATCCCCCGTATAGTTGTAGTACGGATGCCAATTTGACACTAACAGGGCCACTTATTAGCCTTCAAACCCACGGCATAACCAACATAGTAGGTTAGGCTCCACACACATCCTATCAAACAATTTTCAAAGTTTGCTTGAATAGGTGAAGTAAAATTATCTATATCTTTACTTATATGTATGCTGAATTGTATTACATATTTAGAGCCCCCCCCAAAAAAAAACCTTTATTTTCTTGTAAACACAAGGGTTAAATTTAAAGTTTCCACCTAATTATCTATCATATGATAGATGCTTACATATTGAATGGTCCACATTACATCAAAATTTCACCATTATACATAAAAAATGGCATGGCCCATCAACTTTGATGAGTGCCATACTATCATAGTTTCTCCTGTAATAGAATTTGATAGATACATGATTTGTCTTTAAGATTAACAATGTCATAATGGATGCCATCCTGAGAATTCTGAAGCTTATTTACTTGTCAAAATATATATATATATATATATATATCTGAAGCTTATTTACTTACCAAAAAATGAAATAAAAAAATTCTGAAGCTTATTTGTGCCTAATGGTATTTGGATGGCAGCAAGTTTCCACCTACTTATTCATGCCATCTACCAAATAACCCCATACTAGTGCTTGAAATGGCATACCATAGAGCATCCTAACCTGTTCTAGTAATGTCCCTACTCCCTAGCTGTGTCACAGATTAACCTTTCCAATAATATGAGCTTCAGATGAAAATCATTGGGTATGAGTACCAACATGTTTACAAATTTTATGTGAATCATAATTTTCTCCAAAAACATGGTTAACACAGTCAATGAAGTCCAGCCCCCTAATAAAAGAATAAAATTGAAGCTTATTACCTGTAGACAAGATCTCTTTCTCCAACTGACCAGAAAAGTTCTGCAAAAGAATGACAGAAAATCCTTAGTTCAATCCCATCAATTCAGATTTTGATAGATATAAAGAATATAAGCTTACAAATGAATCCCCGAAGGCCTCAACAGCACGGAGCCGTTCTTCATGCATGTCTTCTGTCATGAGTGGTGCATCCTACAATGATTATAAGAAAAGGCTAAATGTTGCATTCTTGAGAATTTGTGAGAATAAAATATTCATAAAAGAAAAAAGAAAAAATGACAAATAATAAGATTGTTGAGTTATTGATTTATAGAAACCTGAGTGGAAGGGGCATGCATTCTCTGATGGGACTTCAGAAGCATCATAGACCCCACCACACCAGTCGAACCCCTCCTGATACAATCTGAAGGCTTCGGATCAGCCAACACCATATGTTCAGGCTCACTACTGAATTTTGATACAGTTGTACCAGAACCATGTAAATCATCTGGTTTCGAGGGGCTGCAGTATGAAGAACAAAGTTATGCAGAAATAGATATACATAGGATAAAACTTAACCATTCTCAATTAAGCAAACCTTGCAAAGTATATATTATCAAAATTCATTAAAAAAAATGTAGCAGTACTATTGCTGGCTATGATGCACTAAATACTCTCTTTAGTCTCTACTAATTTCCATTTTTCGTAGGAATTAGTCACAACCAAAGAAAGAAAGATATCAAAATATAATTCTGGTCCCTAAACAATGTATTTGATTTCAATTTTTCATTCTTGAATTACCGATTGTTTCAATTTAGTCCTTGAAGTTTGTTGATTTTACAATTACAGGTCTTACCATCACTATGTGAATGGCACTTGATAATATGATAGGCATTAAATATACATACATCCTCATAATGCGGACATGAAATTTTAGACTAAATGTGGTCTCACAAGTTAGAACATGTGGAGGCAACTAACACAAACATTAGGGACTACAATGTTATTTTACTTTTTTTTTAACAAATTAAATTCACATATCTTCATATATTCAAGTTTTGTGAGACCAACCTGTGGACTAATGCACTATATTAGCATTATAAGGATACATGCATGAAAAATTGTTTGCTACATCAGCAACTATTGCTAAAAAATATTAATTTTTGTTATCACTTTATGGCATTGTTGAAGTTTTTTATGGAAATGTGGAGGAGGGAGAAGTACTGTGGTATTTGACGTATAGAAAATGGCTCATTTGCTGTACATGGAGAACCGAAATCACCAAACTTTTTTCTCTGAAAAAAAAATTGGTTTCAGCACTTTTTCACTTTTGTAATTTCCTTGACTTCTCCTTGAATCCCTATGACATTTCATTGCACCCTGAAAGAACTGAAAATGTGACCATAAACTCAGTCATTCACACAAATCGTCTATCCATTGTGCTTACTATGATGTCTTTGGAATGAGCGGAACCGGCGGACTTTCGAGGACTTGGATAGTTCCAGAGATCAGATGTTTGCTTCTTTTAGTGGAACTTTATTCAATTGGTCTCGGGCTTGGGGACTCACAACTTGTGATTCTCTCCCTTCATTTCTTAGTTCTCTTCTCTTTTGTAATTAATTTGCAGTTTTTTTTTTTTTTCCTTTTCTTGTAAATGTTGATTTGCTCTGTGCTTTTCATGCATAGAGCAGCCTTTTTGCATACATATCATTCTTACTTATCAAAAAAAAAAAAAAAAAAAAGAATATACTAATTTTCCATCCTATGTATTTGGTGAGGACAAAAAAGTGAGGGAATGGAAAATTAGTGTATCTTTCCTTTATTTGGTAGGAAATTAAGATAGGAGGAAAGAAATAGTAATTTGTAGCAATTTACTATTGTATCCCTATTACATAAAAAACAATTTTTAAAAAAATTTCAAGGACTAAATGAAACAATTGATAATTCAGAATAAATAAATAAATAAATTTTAAAAATCTAACATATAGTTTAAGGACCAAAATCATATTTTGAGCCCAAAAAAAGAGAGCTCAAACTCCAAAGCAAAAAAGTATACCATAAAGCTTACCCTACTTTCCTATTACTTATCAACAAAATAAACAAAAATTTTTAAAAAAAAAAAAAAAAAAAAAAAAAAAAAAAGCAAGCATTCAGACTTTTTAGACGAGATGATTCACAATGTAGCAAGTTGGGCAATTCCAATAATTGTTACAATTAGCATCACTAAACACTTTCATTAAGCCTACTATTCTCTAAACACATACACTATCATGAACTCTATGTATTTTTGCTTCTATTCCTTTTTTAATAATATTGCCTTCTTACCTATCAAAAAAAAAAAAAACTACTATTCCCAACCAAGAAGTCAAACTCCTTACAATTGACCTCTAAGCTCTAGGGGTTTTTGCTTTATCATTGCCTCTTAGATTCTTTAGCATTATTAAATCACGTTAAAGTTTAAAATTTGTTAAGTTTAAAGTTTAAATTGAAAATACCTATATTGCTACAACCACAAATTTTGTTGAAGGGCAATGTCTTATTTTCCTATAAATAGGAAATACTTGCCTACTTTACCCAAAAGGCAATGTATTTGCTCACTGGTCAACAGTTATGACTCACCTCATGCTTCCAAACCAAGGGCAAGTATTAATGCAGTCTAATTGCACTTTAAAAGGACAAAAGTTATAGAATAACCAAATGAATTGTGATGCATATAATCTAATAAAACAAAAGAAGAAAAAGGTGTTTTAAAAAAAGAAAAATTCAATAACACTATCTAAGGTCAGCCAGTTGATGAAGAAAACAAGGAGTTCTCACTTGCTTTAGTTCACCTGTCATGTTTCCCATCAAAATTTTCGCCCGGTGTTAGCATAATGGATGAGTCTGAGTCTTCCCCAAACGGGTCATCTTCCTACATAGGGTCAAGGAAGCACTTCATGCCAAACACAATGAAAGAAAACAGAGTAAATAGTGAAGCACTGGAACAAGGAAAACAAGGACACCATTGTGACCTTTTTATGAGGAGAAGCTTGATCCATGCTTCCAATGCAGTCTTGATAGTCTTCATTCAGTTCACGCTTGCTCTCAATGCATATTGCAAGCTGAACAAGAAAAAAGAAGAGTGAAACAACTTTCGCCATGCCATCATATATGCTAGAAAAATAGCCCAACAAGGCACATTTTTCTCTTTTTGATGCACATATATTTACTTAAAAATGCCATGAAAGTACAACAAAAGTATACAAAGGAAAACTCAACAAGACACTTAGAGAAAAAGCTTTTTGAACTTATCAAAAAAACAGATATAAGATCTTCAAGTCATTTTACCATCACTTTGCATATATAGCATTGTCTCTTAATTTAAAAAACAAATGCTTCCAAAATAACTAATGGTTACATATCAGCAAAAACGGTGCCAATTCATAAGAATATAACTGATGTCAAGGTAAAATTTTCTAAATAGTCCAGGGAATTCAGCAACCCATTTAAAGATGCAAAGCCTGTATTTTCGGAAACCTAGTTCTCATGTAAAGAAACAATTTCCGCCAAAGTTCTTTAAAAGAAATATGCATCTTATTACCATTTGTAGTTTCTGGTTAATCAAACAAGTGGATAGGTCAATTGAACCATTAGCTGGCATTTTGGGCAATGGCTGTGACTCCTCCCAACACCACCGAACTTCTCGAACAAACTCTATCCAAAGCACCGCAATAGCTAATATCATTGTAAATAAAAACCAAATCAAGTCATAAGTATGAAAATAACACTGCACCTAGGGATATATATATATATATATATATATATTGTGTGTGTGTGTGTGTGTGTGTGTGTGCATGTGTGTGTCTGAGTAGCTGCCCCAAATATTATAATAATTTAACTATCTTTATCACGTTTATTCACCCAAATATTCATACCACGTATGTTGCAGTTGCTAACCCAAAGAGAGTGTAAACAAAACTGTGCAAAAAGCGATTCAAAAGGTGCTCCTTTAATAGCTCGAGAATTCTTATGCCCGCCCTTAGCAAAATTTGGTTCTTGCACTCCTGCACATAGTACAAGGACCATTAATAATTACAGCATGGCGTTGTAAAGTGGCCATCTTAGTTCATTATCGAAAATTTTCACACTCAACTACATGATCAATCAAATACAAAGCAACAGAAGCTGAAAAATGTAGAAAGTACCATCATGAAAAAGTTCTTTAAGCGTACGATCAATAACCGTAGGTGGAGGTATAACCATTGAGGTCTTCAAATTATCAGGACCCTGGTTTTCAACTACTACCCAAAAAAAAAGGGTGAAAAATGGAGCTGAAAACTAACGCAAATCTAAAATGACATCAACAAACATAAACCACTCAAAACTACAAATCACAACTGTAGTTAGCTAATGGAACCAATATATATAAAAAAATAAATTAAGTATAAAAAAAGTCTCAAACCTGAAACAAAATCTTCCATAAATTGAGCTTCAAATGACATATCTAACGCATCAACCAAAAAGTGCAATTGGGAAGCAAATCCAATTTGATTTCCTTTGGAACCATCAGTTCTGATAAACATAACATCATTTTTTTAAGAAATTGTACATATCAAACTTGTTAACATCTTTAGATTGGCATTACAATAGAAAAGGATATACTATCAAATTAGATTGGAGGGGGAAAAATCAGAATTAATTATCCTGCAACCTATGTCATAGCTTTTGCTTTCAACACTGCTGACCAAAACTACCAAACATATGCTAGGAAAGTGATTATTGAAACTCCCAATAAATCACATAATCTGTGGTGGAAATTTGCAAATGCCCAAAGAGTTGAATGATGAGCCTCACATGGAATAAAAATTAAATTAAAAATCACATACATCATAAGTATCTTAGGTATAAGAGCAAAAAGTATGGGAGTCTCAGTATCTAGAAGGGAGTAGGGGAGCAAAATAGAGTGCCACACATATATTCAATCAAAAATATGTCCATGATGAAGTGTAACGCGTGTGCAAGACATAAGTATTTTGCAAGAAAAAAAACTACTTTGTTAAATTAATCCAAAATTTATTAGACTAAACTAACCTATACCTTTATAAAATTGTATAAATTGTATTACCCAGTGGGGAAATATTTATATATGCACTGATACAGTAAGGTACTTGAAACTTTGTTTGTCAAAAACCATTCATGTTACACAACAATTACCACCAAGTATTAAATTTTTGCTTATGCACATAAGTCTTTTTTTTTTATAACCTGCACATAAGTCTATTTAGTAGAGACTTAACACAACAATTACTTCTGCTATTTATCTGAAGGATATAAAATCTTAGAATTTGTGGCATGCTCTGTTTCTAGCTTTATCAAGGTTGTGGTAAATGCTGAATATTAAGAACCAATGGTAACAAGCATTTACGATATCTCATGGCTAACAACCATGACAAGCATAGTTGAATGTGCACATTATTCTTGTCCTAACACTAACAAATTGAATCTAAGGGGAATTTCTTACAAATTCTCAGAAAAAATTGGAAATAATATCCACTTCTCAGCTTCATGAGGTGAAGCATTTTCCAATTCAGCCATTTCCGAAGAGCTTTCAACCATCTTCTCTGACCATATGGCAATCACTTCAAATCCTGTATGCAGTTGATCCATAAAAATAAGAAATTATCCTCCAGGTAGAGCAGGGTTAAAGCAATAGAGAATCTTTAGAAGCTTTCATCAGGACAGAAATTACATCAATTTTATGTTTTTCCAACCCCACATAACAAGATGAAGCAAAAACAAATTATGGAAAAAAAATATTGGTCTGAAGTCCATGTTAAGTCATTTTAGTTGGCAGACAGTTATGTGCTTTGAAGGACAAATGAGATAGGATGGGAAGGGTAGAAATCGAAATAAGGGCAAAGAAGAAGACATGACAAATCCTAAGGTTCACCACCTAGAATTTGCTTAAAACCCCTAGGCTTAAAAATCCCAATTAGAACATTTGTATTCATATTGCAGTGCCTAAACTTATTCTTGGAGCCACTTCGAGGAGAACATCAATCCACAATTCCATTCCGTAAAATGATCAACAACATTAAATTCTAGATTCTAAATTCAAAAGTGAAATCAAGAAAACTCTGAAATTCAAAATTCAAAAAAGAAATCTAAGATTCAAATAAGAAAAAAGAAACTTTAATAGTAAATTCTGAAATAATTTTGGTTGTACTTCCTACATCACACTCCCCTGGTTTGAGAAAACTCAACCTCGAGATTTTTTTTTTTTTTTTTTTTTTTTTTTTTTTTTTTTTTCTTTTTGATAAGTAAAGGAATTTATGTAAAGGCTCTGAGTTTTTAAGTGTGAAGGATAAGGCATCAACTCTAAAAGCACTTCTGGCCGCACGAAGAAGTAAATAGCTTCATGTTCCACCAGATTAAATTCATTTGGAGTAATAAAATCAATTGGCGGAATAAATAATGCAGCCTTATCTTGTTCTATAGGAAGCATCATTGTATCAACTTCTTCACTTGATGAAACTTTGCCACTTCATGCTCCATAGAGGGTGTCTATGTCGTATAAGCATCAAGCTCAAGTTTTACATCATGTGCTCCCAACAATTCTAGGATCTCTTGTTGAACTTACTCCTTATCAAGTAAGGACTTTCCAAAAAGTTGTATTGGTTCTACCACACATAGGTTGGAACTGGTTTTCTCTTTTAGCTCTAGGTTGTGGTGCCTCAATATCATTGTCTCCCATGTGTGAAGTTTTACTTTTTGAGATTTTTTGGACAGTTTTTGGATGGAAGCCATTATTCGGCCTAATTAGGCATTTTGTCTCATAGTTTCTTGGGTTAGTTCTTGGATGGCCTTCCATCTAGCTTCCACCGTATTAATGGAAAGAGAATAACTGCATAGAAAAGTCAGGAGCTGTGTATATATCAGTCCTCTTACTATTCATTCCTCATATAGAAAGGGTGATTACAATAGGACAAGGAATATTCTATTATATGACAACTGGTACGGACACCTCAACACTAAGAAATTTCCTAAAAACTTTTAACCCTTCTAGAAGAGTACAACCCACACATCTTTTTTTTTATATAGGTAATAAGACTTTTATTGAAAAAAATTGAACATCATGTTCACGATGGAGTAAAACCCACACATCACAAGGGTACAATCCATACTAGTATCTTTCTATTTCTGAAAACTCCCCCTCAAGCTGGAGCATGTATGCCAAATAGGCCTAACTTGGAACGCATAGACTCTAACTGACTCGTACATAGTGCCATGGTAAAGATATCAGCAATAGAGATGAATTTTCCTGAAGCGGCCAAAATAGACGTTGTACCAGCTGAAACTTTCCTGAATTGGCCAAAATAGAAGCTGTACTAGTAAAAAGTTCTCTGTGTCGGCCTAAACTACATATGTACCTGCCAAAAAATGATAAAGCCGTCCAAGCAAAGCCAAACAGAAACTTTATTCGGTTAGATTATCCTTACCTTGGATAAGGAACGACCAACTGTTAATCCCAAACAGCCAAATATCTACCAAACAACTTGTTATCCCTATCCAGGATTAAGCTGTCCTTATCAAGATAGGGAATAGACTACACCGTACCAAACAGGGGTCTTCCCTGTCTACTCTGATTGACAACAACACCAGCAAACTCAAAACTTGTCAACGACCCCCACTACGTCACTAGTGCACATCATCAACAACCAAGTTACAAAAAAGCATCTCACACATCATCAACGCTTACTGCAACCACAACCAACCACCGAGAACAACAACCACCATCAAGAACATATGCCACCAAGATAGGTGGAGGATGGTTGGAAACAACTTTAGATCTGCCAACCAACCGCTGAGAACAACAACAACCTCTAAGAACAATGATGACCACCGAGATAGGTGAAGGATAGCCTGAAACAACTTTACATATACCGAGGATTGCGGTTTCAACTATCAAAAACAGATGACCAGTCAGCCATCAACTCAATTTTGAGTTTCTACCATCGACATACCAAGCAACAATGCCAACGAAGACAGATAGTGAAGACAACTAGCATCTCAAGCATCTTCACAAACCTTCCAACAGCATTTAATTGAAGAGCTCTTTAATGCTCTAATACCATATTAATGGTATAAAAACAATTACATAGAAAAGTGAGGACATGTCTATATATCAGCCCAGTTACTATTCATTCCTTAGATAGAAAGGGTGATAAGATTACAATAAGACAAGGAATATCCTTCAATATGACAGCTAGTAATGACAATTGGTAGGGACACCTCAACAATAGGAAACTCCCTAGAACTTTTTTTTTTATACAAAATAGAAATTTTATTCTAGCCTAATCTAAGTGTATATGTATGTGAAACTGTCTCCTGGAGACTTGAATCCTTTTAACACATTGATAGTGGAGTTAATTTAGGACTGGAAACTATGCGAACACTCATCTCATCTTCTTTAAACTGTGCCACATAGCCATTAGTAGGTCTATCCCTCAGTCTCAAAGTGTTTCTTTGATCAAAAAGGTCACCCTTTAAAGGTTATGAAACATAAAGAACAGTAAGCTTTAGAAAAGAGAGTTAAAATATTTTACAGAAATTATTAAAATTTATTAGAAAATCCTAGGTTTCATCACCTATGGGTGCTTGGAATCACTACCAAGCTAGAGAGAAACATCTTTAATTTTATATATAAATATATATATTCAAATTGCACTACCTAAAATTATTCTTGTAGCCTCTTTCTAATAGGCTTCAAAGAGCACATCAAGCCACAAGTACATTCAATAAAATCCTCAACAATGTTAAATTATAAATTTAAAAGTGAAATCTAGAAAAATCAGAAGTTCATAAAATCAAAAAAACCTGAAATAATTTTGGTTGCACTCCTTGCATCAACAAGACAACAAATGTCAGTTATCATCTCAGACATCATCTTAAAACTGAAACTAACACAAGAGCCTCAAACAAAAAACAGGCATATATGAATATTCTAAACATAATGTACCTTTCACTGGGTCCTCTGCAGAATACCACTCACTCCAAGGACAATCATCATCCCACTGTGCTTTGCTGTGAATGTCACTAGCAGGGTTTCCTTCAGATTCTGTCATTGTAGCATCAGTTTCTTGGACGTCATTGTCATCGTCAAAGGAAAGGGTTCTGTAGGTTAGCTTCATTGTAAAATGGACTTTGAAAAGATGCACAGAAAGGTCCAATGTGGAGTAGGCCTTCAACATCAGATGAAATTTTATCATAATTAGGAAAAATAGGAAAGTCGTAATCTGAAATTCATTACACAAGCAAGGCCAATTAATTCTCATAGAAAAATTAAAAAATGATGCAAGCAAAGAGCGCATGAAATGATGCCTTTACAATATAAGAAAGAAAATTAACTTTTTTCATCTATAATTACAAAAAATCACAGGCCCTATGGTTTACAAAGAGTAAGGGTTGTGCCCCTTAAGGCAAGTGTAATCCAAGAATATCACATAGATAACATACTTAATTTCCTTTCAATCTAGTTGATGAGGTGATCTGTGCTTTAGCAATCAAAATAAGAGAACTAGTAAGAGAAGGAAGATCAAGAACAAATGGTATAGCATATCTGATTGGTTTCAAACATAAGAAACTTCAATGTACTCCCTACTTTGCAATGTCAATGAAATAACTAATCTAAAAGTACATCACAGAGAAATATTGATATGAAGTG